>NC_009326.2:836117-928132 GCF_000002845.2 Leishmania braziliensis MHOM/BR/75/M2904
CCGCGACCGGTGTGGGATTGCTGCGCCACACTCCTCAGTAGTGATTTTGTCATACCCTTACAGGCGAAATGAAAATCGGCATCTGTCATACCGCCTTCGCGGTATAATTTTCTTGTGAGTTCTGCCGTCATCTTTGTAGCCTCCTCTGCGACGAATAATTCGAGGTACTCATCCAGCTCTTTCTCGGTTAGTCGTTTGTCGGACATTTCCGATGTAGGTGAGTCGGAGGAAAGGGAAACCGTGCGCTTTTGTCGCAGAGATTCGAGTATGTGTCTGGAGAAACGTTTCTGAATATGTAGTCGTTTTTCCGTCGCTGGCCGCATGAACTCCACTTAGTGTGATTACTATATACATTTGGAGAAGAGATAGAGGGACAACAGTAAAGTAAGAATCCATAGAAACAGATGCAAGTACATATTTGCCGACCTGTGGCCATAATTTCCAATCGGGAAACATTATGGTACACAGACGGTCACACATCACAAATGGAAGTGAGGAGTCGGTTTCCGAGACACACACACTCACTCAGGATTCCTTTTCCACGGATACAAGAAACCGATTCAGCTATCGGTCAAAACAGATCCAACACCACATCCCACCAACCACCACCCCCCCCCCTATAAGGTCAAGTGCCATTCGATTGCCTTTGTGGTTTTACACGCCGCCAATGGAACCCTAATGCCACCGTCCTGTGTGATAGGGTGCTCGCGAAGATATAATTTCTTGAAGACAACAGAGGGCGAGAAGGGAGAAAGATTTGTGGAAGGCAGATGGGTATGGAACTAATCTTCGCGACCCCATTGGGAAGCGGCAAGGCAGGCACGCAACCACGACCGCGGCGCCGCGTCATGATTATGCCGCCGGCCTCCTCTACCGCGTTCAGTCGCGTGAGGAGCACATCAAGTCGTCTTGGACTTCTTTCGTGTGCTTTTTCTTATGGCTTGGCACCGGTACCGGGGAAGCCTCCCCCACCGGGTGCCCATTCATTACGGTCAGAGGGCGGCATGCCAAACGGACATGCGGGGAGTCGCCAGAAGAAAGGAAACGAGTCGGTCAGCCACCGAAAAAACAATCAAGCTACCAGCGCTAGCTCCAGCGGCGCACGCAGGGACGCACGTACACGAATCCCGGCGGCGCTGCGGTCGCCAAATCTACAAAAAAAACGGAAGCTACAGAACCCGAAGGGATCGTTGGGAACAACCGGGGACCCATGTCGCAGAGGAAACTACAAACGCACAATAGTAGAAAAACAGGGTGGGCTGAAAAGGAAAGCGGAACTGGGTGGATGATGGGCGCGCCCCATCAGGAAGAAGGTATAAAGAAAGGAAACCACGCTCACGGGTTAAGAGAATCTGTTTGAAAGGAAACTTTGAAACTTTGTTGAAACGAGAAATTCATCATCTTGCAAAATATTACCTGAACAGAAAGCGGTTCATTTAAAGGAAATTTTTCAACCCGAAAATTTTTCACTCACCATCTACATGCGGTTCGTCCACGCCACAGTCGACGCCCTCACCTTCCCACGGTTCCCGGAGTACACACCCCGCATCCGCGGAAGGAAACCGGTCCGCCGTTCTGTGGCCTTCCGGTCCGTTCCGGACATCCGAGAAATTCGTGTCTAGGGTTGGGTGGGTGGGCGTTTTTTCGTCGCGGGCCGCATCAACACTTAGAGTGGATTACTTCATTTATGAATAACACATTAGAGAAGAAATAAAGGGACAATAGAAAGTAATCATTCATAACAGAAACACATATCCGACCTGTGGCCATAATTTCCAATCGGGAAACATTATGGCACCCAGCCTGTATATTTCGCAAATCCATCACCACATCCCACCAACCACCCCCATCCCCCTTCCAGTTCTTTTGCCCAGACAAATTAACCCTGCCAACTATAAGGTCAAGTGCCATTCGATTGCCTTTGTGGTTTTACACGCCGCCAATGGAATGCCACCGTCCTGTGTGATAGGGTGCTCGCGAAGATATAATTTCTTGAAGACAACAGAGGGCGAGAAGGGAGAAAGATTTGTGGAAGGCAGATGGGTATGGAACTAATCTTCGCGACCCCATTGGGAAGCGGCAAGGCAGGCACGCAACCACGACCGCGGCGCCGCGTCATGATTATGCCGCCGGCCTCCTCTACCGCGTTCAGTCGCGTGAGGAGCACATCAAGTCGTCTTGGACTTCTTTCGTGTGCTTTTTCTTATGGCTTGGCACCGGTACCGGGGAAGCCTCCCCCCCATAGAACGCGGTTAGCCATCCATAACTTGTGGGCGATGTCGTCGCACCGTCCTCTGGAGAGTCGGCCGTCAGGTTCCGGCTCCCCTCGGATGCTCCTGGTGACGATCATATCTCGCCGCCCTCCTCGCGGCGCCGCTCTTCACATAGCGGACACCACATGTGCCGGAGGAACGGCACGCCAAACGGTTCAACCCGGTGAACCTCCAGCGACCCTGTCGCGTCCACCCCGAAGTGTCGCGAGTAGGCGTCCGCCGGATTCCGCGCACCCTCGACGTAGAAAAAGACTACGTCGATCCCTCTGTTGTACCAGAGGTCGTAGGTGTACTCGAAAAGTTTGTTCAAGGCGTAGCCTCTGCCAATGCCGCCGAAACCGTTCAGGTGTTTCTGCGCAATGACAATCGCACGGTGGTCCGTGGCAAGCGCGATTCGCGCTCCGTTGGGCACCCTGTGGTGCTCCACCAGGTGTCGCAGCATTAGTTGAGCCGCGCGTGGTTCCGCGTGTGCCGAGTACCGCGCCTGGAAGCGGTCCGCCTGCAGGTCTGGGTCCTCGAACCGGCCACCCGACCGGACGCGGCGACGCAGCTGGTACTGGCGCAGTTTTTCGAGGACGCGTTCCGCCTCGCCGTCGTCGCCGCCGAGTTGCCGTTCCAGGTCCTCGGTCCAGCGCTGCCGATAGGTCCACATTTCTGTGGCGCCCGCGTCGCGGAGGTGAAGCACAGCACCCCAGCCCTCCAGCGACGCGTCGGTGAAGGCCACCGCGTCATAGGTCGCTTCATCCGTCGTTGGGTGTCTCTCGTCCGAGATTTTCCACCACGGATTCTGCACCAGTGCGCCGCCGATCTCCTGCAGCGATCGCGCCACGGAGGAGTCGATGTACGGCACCGCGTCATCCCAGTCGTACCCGCGGAACGTCAGCCGGTATATGCCTCGGTAGGCTCTCAGCAGCTTGAATGCCCGTGCGGGGTTCATTTGCGTGGTGTGGAGCGCGAAGAAGATCAGCGAGATCAGCGAGGCCAGACTGCGTATGGTGTGGCTGGTCTTTTGGAGCGCAAGCTTCAGCTTCGCCACCGTCTTCACCGAGTTGCGGATCAGACGCTCACGGCCATTCCATGTGTATTCCTCGCCGAGGAAAACGGTGTTGGCACTCGCCAGCTGCAGGGTTTCCTCGTCCGACATCGCCTCCAGCTCGTCCCGGTTGGGTGACGTCATCAGGTTCGCCGCCTTGATGCGTGCGACGATCGTGCGCACCGCGAGCACAAACTCACGCTCCTGACCTTCGCGTGCGGCCACGAGAATGTTGTCGATGAGCGTGGTGATGGTGACGGGCGTGTCGATGTCCACAATCGTCCACGTCACCGCCTGGCCGACGGCAACGCTCCACCGCGCACCGGTCGGGAGAGTACGAAGACGGTAGTATCGCCCGTCATGCCTGGCTCGAAAAACGAACTTGTTACGGAGTGTCGCCGCGATCGGGATAGCGTCGTAATAAGCTTCGAAGTCGATCTGTAGCATGTAACGGGCGTATCGCAGCCGCTGTCGTCTTCCGAGGCGCGTGTCGTAGTGGACGCGCGGGACGTGATGTTTGGGAATCACGCGGTTCAGCAGGGGCTCCGTGATGAGGCGTCGTCGTCCCTTCAGCTCCGGCACCGTGAAGACGTTCACGCCGTGCATGCCCTCTGGCAATTGCACCTGGGCGCCGATGTCGCTGATCGGGCACGGTTCGAACTTGCCCATCTCGACCGCCTGTTGGATCTCCGCCGTTGTGAGCACGCACTTTTTGATGGTCCTCGACGTCCGCAACCCATCGTAGAAGGAGGGATCCAGAAAGCACTGGATTCGCTGGAGAAACCGCTTCGTTGAGGCGCGTTTTGTCGGCATCGCGAGCACGGTATCCATGTCCAGTGGTGTGTTCCGTTTCAGGTGCAGCGGCCACTGCTTCACGAGTGCCGGTCGCTCCGTCAGCACTTGGATGAAACCGGACATCTGGTCCACCATGGCCGCCACCTCCTGTGGTGCGATTCCGAGATTCGCACACGATGACTCTTGCGATCGGAAACGGAACACGGATGCCGCCGCCTCTAGAGGGTCTGGAATAGCGCTCTTCCGGCGTTGTCCCTTGCGGTCTCGGCCTCCACCGTAGGCTGCTGGCCATACCCAAGATAGCGCAGCAGCGTGGCCTGCTTCGCGTGCCCGGAAATCATCATCAGGTCCTTCAACGGGACACCCGCTTCCGCCATACAACGGAGCGCGCCTTTCCGGATCGAGGGCAGCTGTGCACCTCGCATCTCTGTTCGCACCTCCTGGGCGATCAGTGCCCGCAGCTCCTCCACGTGTGGTGCAAAGAGCTCCTCGGATGGTTTCTTCTGGACCAGCATCTCCTGCAGTGTCGCTGCGAGGTCCCTCGTCAGCATCGACGGGACCGGGTACGGGCCACGTGTTTTGGCACCCTTTCCCTTGCGGATCGTCAGCGTGACCTTCACGTATGTATCCGTCGATGTTCCCGGGAAAAGCGTCACGTCCTTCGCTCGCAGCGTGGAAATGTCGCACGCTCGCGCTGCGAATCCCCACATCATGGCGAGGAACAGCGCGGCGCGTGGATGGCCTAACCGGAGCCGTTTGGAGATCCTCTCGACCTGTTGACGCGAAACGAAGGGAGGCGCATCCGGCACCGACTCCTTCATGTAGCGCTGCACCGTGCCAAAAGCGCTTCGCCACTCGGGATCGTCCTGAAGGCGAATACCCCGCGCCTGCGTCGAGTAGAGCGGCAGGTCTCGCAGCGCACCCGCCACCGCGGCAAAGGCCTTCGCGGTGGTTGCCCACTTCCATTTGCGGGCCCTTGCGGTCGACAGAATCAAGTCGATGCATGCCGCCGGAAAGCGCATGAGCATCTGTTCCGAGTTCATCGACTTGATTCGCGTCAACCATCGCAAGTGGTGTGCGCGAGTGTCGGGCCGCACAAGACTCCATGCCAGCTGTGAGATGTGTGGCGGTTTCGCGGCGAAGAGGAACCAGTTTCTCGGGCAGACCTCTGCCTCTTCTTTTTGCGAAAGAGGCCTGCCCTGCATGTTTAAAGGATTGGAGCGGAGGCTTTCGAGAGCGCGCATTGCCTCTGTCGAGATGTTCGCGTCGACGTCCGCATATCCATCACCTTTCTGGTTTCCTGGAGTCCTGTACGTCGCGCCGTCCTCCTCGTCCTCTTGGAGCGGGTCCCTTCCGGCGCCGTCGCCTGGCCATCTTTTTCTCTTCACCAGGCGCGGCCGTTGACTATCGGACGGATCCTGGTGTGCCTCTGATGCCGCACTTCGCGGAAGAGGAATGTATCGTAACGCGTGACGTGGGGCACGCTGTCTCTTCGACGATTGGTAGTGCGTCCACGTCGCTGGAACGTAGACTCCCACCGTTGCCTCCGAGGCGTCCTTTGTGAGAACGTAATGACTCGGATAGCGCACGCCATTCATATCTTCCGGCGCCTCACGGAGACATGCGCCAAGCAGAAACCTGTATCCTTTAATCACGTCGTATAATGTCGGTAACGACGGTCCACGGACAAGGTACAGTTCGTCGATTGAGGAGTCGAGGGTCACCTCCTCGCTTCGGTTTTCTTCTCGAAAGGTCACCCCATTCGGGTCGGTCGGCGAGGCATCGACCATGTGGATGTTTTTTCGGAGAAGCTTCAGCATCTCTTGGACGCTGTAAGGCTGCAGTGGTGTCAGCTTGTGCCTCACGCGTTGCTGTCCCACCGCTGTGTCGGTCAGACCGTGTGCCACACCATCGCCGACTCGCGCCAGAGCCGTCGCAGCCCACAGGTGATCCAGGACTGCTTCGTACACCTTTCTGGCATGTTTGTTCGCCTCCGCGAGGGTGATTTCTGTCCACTCAGAAATGCATTTCCCATGCTGAACGTGTGGTGACACGTTCGTCGGGATAATGCCTTCTGAGCTCACCGTGGCGTCGTTTGGCGCATGCTCAGGCGTACGTGTGACGGAGTTTTTCTTCCTCCACGGGAGGTCGATCACCGGCAGATCCTCATCCTCGGATGGAAATTCGCTCGAGTTTAGAGAGCGTGTTTTGTTTCCATTCCTACCTGTTGCGGATCTACCTGAGGAACTCGCGGGTGTTCTCCTGTCACTTTTCCTCGCGGCCTTTCGCCGTGGGAGTGGGGCATCCATTGCGGATCTCTCCGGACGTTTACGGGAAGGTGCTTTTGACGCGGGTACAGGCGTCTGTGGCTTGCGCTTTGTGCGCTCAGCCCGGTCCATCTTTGTGCGCACCGTTTCCTCCCTTTTCTTTTGCCGAGGAGGTGGCTTTGGAGCACGTGCTTTCGGCTGGTTTGCGCGCCTGGAATCCCGTTTCGGGTTCGTGGATTTCGTTGCGCGCCTTTCGCCACCACCCAAGTGAAAAGTGTCCTCACGGTTCACCGTGGTTTTCTTCAACCACGGCTTGTGCTCGATTTCGTTGTAAAAGAAATCTTTCCGTGACACCGGGCGGTTTGTCAGAATTTTCCTCATTTTCTCGAGGAAATATTCGCGTGGCGGGTGGTGTTTCGACGCCGCGTACAGCAGGCGCCGCATGCACTTTGCCATGTCGTGGCTATGGTCGATTTGTATGTCCAGATGAGCGCCGAAAAATACGGCAGACATGTACAAACCGCAGTCGTCGCTATAGCGTTCCTGACGTGGTGAAAATTCATTCACCAAACGCAAAGCTGGCCAGACCATATGAAAGTGCTTACGCAGTTTTTCTTCCACTATGGGAGAAGGTGCGGAGTCGAGGATTCTCAGCTGTATTTCTGCTGAGTCCCGCGTTCCTTTCTCCAAAAGCCCTGCGATCCAGTGCTTCATAATGAAGATGGGGAAATACACCACGCCGTGACGGTGCACCTTTGCCTTGAGTTGCTGCGCGCGTTTCCAATCAAGGTGCACCATCGTGTCCGACGGAACGATCCGTTTCTTAGGGAGGTACGCTTTGTAGATCACATCGAGTTCGATATTCGATGTTTTCCCCTCGCGCATGTCACCGCCCCACATTTCTTTTGCAAATGACCTTGCGATACCGAATGTGGTTTGCCTCTTGTGTGCGGTGGCCTCCTGCGAAACGTCGGCTGTGGCTCCGTCGGGCGTTAGTTTTTTGACCCGTCCTGTGCCTCGCCTCCGCGGTAAAACTTACGTCGGTTGTCTCCGGCGTTTCCTCGGTAACCGTTTCGTTGGCCTGTGCCTCTTCCGTTGTGTTTTGCCGGACCATAGGTATAGTCGTTTGAATTTTGGTAATCGTGCTGGCTCTGGCTATTCCTCGGAATCCGCTGTCCGAATTTTTGTTCTTTCAGGCATTGTGAAAGCAAGTCTTTCATTTTTAGTAGGTTTTCTTCAGTGAGTCCCGAGAGTGCTTCGAATCCTGCCATGTCCAGTGCTCCGATCTGTGTCCCGTCGGCTCCGAGAATTGGCGCGTATGGCGCGCCTCCTTCTAGGATATCTGACCCGTCTCTTTTCGGAGCCCGGTAGGTATCACACGGATGTTTTCGGTGCACTCCGCTGCCCTCAACTGTTCTTGGCCTTTTCGAAAGTGATGCGGTTGAGGTGCTCTAACCTGTCCGTTTCGGGAACCAAAGGCACTTGGACCCGTGTCAAAACTTTTCTCCATTGCCGCATTCCTCCTGCACTGGTTTGTGCGATTTGCGTGTTGTATGCGAGTAAACGTGACGTCATGGGCTCGTCCACAAACATGGCCAACCATGCTGCAATACGTTGGTCGGCGGTGGCTTTTTGTGCCCGTGGTCCCGTCAAACCCAGCAGAGTCGCGGTAGTGATGGCAATAACGGGTGTCATTTGTTTCGCTACGATTGCTGCCTCCATTTTGACTTTGTATCCCTCCAGTGGGTTTTTTGAGGCTTCTATGTTATCCCAAATTTCTTCCCACCTTTCTTCCATGTCCAACACTTGTTGGATTTCTTTGTTTGCGAACAACTTCTGGGCGTCCATCACTTCCTTCTTGATATTTTTTGTTGTGGGACCTGCTGCGCCAACACTCCTCAGTAGTGATTTTGTCATACCCTTACAGGCGAAATGAAAATCGGCATCTGTCATACCGCCTTCGCGGTATAATTTTCTTGTGAGTTCTGCCGTCATCTTTGTAGCCTCCTCTGCGACGAATAATTCGAGGTACTCATCCAGCTCTTTCTCGGTTAGTCGTTTGTCGGACATTTCCGATGTAGGTGAGTCGGAGGAAAGGGAAACCGTGCGCTTTTGTCGCAGAGATTCGAGTATGTGCCTGGAGAAACGTTTCTGAATATGTAGTCGTTTTTCCGTCGCTGGCCGCATGAACTCCACTTAGTGTGATTACTATATACATTTGGAGAAGAGATAAAGGGACAAAGGTAAAGGAATAATCCATAGAAACAGATGCAGGAGTACATATTTGCCGACCTGTGGCCATAATTTCCATCGGGAAACATTATGGTACACAGACGGTCACACATCACAAGTGGAAGTGAGGAGTGGGTTTCCGAGACACACGCGCTCACTCAGGATTCCTTTTCCACGGATACACGAACACCGATTCAGCTATCGGTCAAATTTCCCAGATCCAACACCACGTCCCACCAACCACCACCTCCCCCCCCCCTATAAGGTCAAGTGCCATTCGATTGCCTTTGTGGTTTTACACGCCGCCAATGGAAGGCCACAACTTCCTTAACTTCATATCTCGCTGAGTGCCTCTCCTATTTCTATATAGGGAGGAGCGCACCCAGCCACACATATTCACCCAGAAAACGATAGCGACTGTTTTGGAGGGAATGGATGGAAAGGTAGTTGTCTTCATCTGTACAAGCAGCGGATCCCGTCTGCCGCTATACCGTCGCCTCCGCTCGCTCGGCTTAACGCTGGTGTTGGTGCACCCCTGTACGCCATCCCCCGTGTTTGACGGCATCTTTCAGTACTGGCTGCAGCACGACACAGACGATGTGGAGGGGGTATACCTTGCCTTGTCAGCTTTCTTGGCATCGCATAGGCTTGTCCCTGACGCGGTTGTGTCCTTTGACGAATATGGTGTTCACCAGGCGGTGGTACTCGCCGACCGGCTGAATCTCACCCCGGTCCCTCTGCCAGATGCTGCATTGCTACAGAACAACTTGAAGCACTCTTTTCGCGGCTTCTGCAGCGAGCATGGTATCTCGTCGCCGAAGTCGAGGCCGCTTCCCGTAGAGATGCTGCTTCCGACATTAGGGGAGATGAGCAACCTTGCCCGTGACGCCGATGCGCTGTCAATGGCGTTCGAGAAGACTCAGCCGGCGCTGACCAAGGCTGTTTCAATGACAATGGAGGCCTCTGCGTTTACGTTTCCAATAGTACTAAAACCCAGTCCAGGGGCTGGAAGTCTGTTGGTTCGCTTGTGCACAACTCTGGACGCGGCGGTGGCGTTTGTGTGGCACATGTGGACGACGCTTGCGAATCATCCCGACACGAAGCATTTTGCCGCCCTCACTAACAGGAAGTTGGCTGGAGCTGTGCGCAAAGGCGTCACTTCTCCTGTGCAAATACTCGTGGAGGATTTCATTGAGGGGCAGGAGGTTGACTTGGACTGCATCATTGAGCACGGGGTCGTGCGCTTCTGCTCCATCTCAGACAACTTTGCGCCTTCTCTGCCGTACTTCGCTGAGGTTGGCGGGCTCTGCCCGTCGTCACTGGGGTACCGTGCTCAGTGCGCCATGCGAGACTTGCTCGACTCATACGTCCGTGCGCATGGAGCGCGCTTGCACGGCGTTATCCACTTTGAAGCCAAGTACGATCCAGCACGCCAGCGAGCCTATGTGATTGAGGTGAACTGTCGGCCTGGAAGCGCGGAGACAAGTGCGATGCTGCAAACGGTGTATCGTGGGCTAAACCTGGGTGAGGCGTTGGTGCGCTGTGCGTTGCAGATGCCTATTGAAGAGCAACTCGCGAGCTTGTTTCCAGAGCTGCTAGCCAGCCAGCAAGAAAAATCTGCGGCGCAGACGCCATGGCAGAAGGTAACTCCACCGTGCCTTTCCGAGGCAGAGCTGGATGCACATATCCCGAGTACCACTGTATGTTCAGCGATGTGGTCACTGCTCGGCGGCCCGTCTCTGGGCTTCTTTCCTCCACAGTGCTGGGCGGCGTCTACAAATATGTATCCGACTCAGGCTGGCGTGCTGGTTAAGGCGCGCGCCCCGGTAGAGGACGTTTCGCTCGTCTCCTTCTTCATCTCGGCGGAAGTGGGTCAGATCGTGACACCGCCGCCGAAGCAGTTCTGCATGCTCTGTTGGATGGTGGCTAAAGGCGCGACAGCAGAGCAGGCGAAGGACAACATTCTTCGAGTGACGAATGCCTTTGACCAGGAGGTGTCGGCAGTGTGAAACGTGTGGTCTTCCCTGCAGGAACGCCCCCCCCTCCCTCCCCCACACACACACCCAAAGGTACGCCTCATCACGAAGTACGCCAGCATGACAGTATCAGTAGAGGGTGAGGGCATACACACCGTGCTCCTCTCTCTATATGTGTGCTCTTTTCTTGCCCCTAATGATGGATACTATCGCTTCCATTTCTCTGTCGCCCCTCTTGCACCTTCATGCCGCGGAGAAGTTGAGTAGGGTGGGAGGCAGAGAGGTGCCTTGTTGGTGGTGTACGCCAACACGCACGTGTGTGGTGTGTTTTCTTTTTCTTGCTATGTCTTAGCTCCTTGACGATGCCAGCAACCTCAACGTGGCATCGAGGCCCAGTACCCACACTGTGGGGAACCTACAAATCTGCAGACTATCCTCGAATACGTTCGCAAACTTTTGATGTCGACGGGGTGGACCTGTGTTGGCGCTGTAGCGAAGAGCCGTGCAATCATGATCACGTTTGGACCAGCTCACTACGGATCCTGTTGACGACTCGACAGCCATAGCAGTGCGCGTGAGCTCTTTGTGCGCCAGCATCTTTTTACCCATGGGTCACTTCAGCCTGGTACCTCCACTACTGTCAAAGGTGTGTGCGGATGGAGGAGAGTGTGAAATGCCTTTGTTGTCACAGACTTATAACGATATTCCACCGGTCGCGGCACATGCGGGCAAGCCATCGAGGCACGTCCCCAACTACATCGACGGATATGGAAGATGAGGACAGTGATCTCCCCACGCAACAACATCGTCCCGAAACAGGTTCAGGAGGCAAACATGTGAGCACTGTGCGCCGGTGCTACCAACCATAGCTGGTATGGTGTAGGGTATCCAAGCAAGGCGTGCAAGGGTCAGCAGCACCCGGGCGATGGTCGAACAGGGCGCGGAGTGCCGCGTACCGATCAGCCACAGCGCATATGTGCGAAGCGCACGACATCTCCCACATCTGCCCGGGTGGGCTGATACGGCATTGATGCCGGAAGTCTGACGAACGCACTCCGATCTACACTGCCGAGTTCTCCAGACTTCCATTTGGAAGGTCACCACGCCATATTATGGGACGGAGCGGCTTGAAGCGATTGGGAGAGAAGTATGAGACACTGGCAGAGCACATGGTCTCCGAAGACCCTGACCTGAAGCTGAACTACTTCCTCCTGGGGCTCATTCGGTGTGTACCTAAACCACTCGCTGTTACCCGTGCGGCAGACACCACCGCCCTTGGCTGTCGAGCAGCACCCTGAACCCGGCCCTCTCGGATCAAGACATGCCGCTCACTCAGATCTCTCTGGCGCCGATCGTGCCGCGCATATCTGAAAAAAGGGGACACGGAGGGATGAGAAGAGCCGGTTAGACGCATGGATCGATTCGTCGGTCGGAAGGCTCGTGCGAGACGACCCGGGTGCAGCTGTGATGCGACAGAGGTAGGCGAGGTGTCGTTGCATTGGTTTGCGTTGGACGACTTGTTCGCGGTGGAAAGGAGGTGTTGAGGGCAAGCAAAACGCCCCACCTCGTGTCTTTACTGCCTCCACGCGGAATTTCTTGTTAATCACCTTTTGAATTATCTGAAAATTTCTTTTGGCTTCGATATCAACGAACTGCCACTGGGCTCACGTCTTCGTATGATGGAATGAAGAGGTGGCATGAAGACAGACCGAATCGTCTCCAACGCACGAACAGACACAGCTGTGACGCGCCATTTTTCTTTGTGGTCACACAAGGGCGTGTGCTCTCCGCTGCTGGACACAAGAGAAGTGTAAGCGTGTGCTTGTTATCAATGTCGCCTCAGGTGTTAGTGGGGTCTGTGCAACGGCGGGAATCTGTGCGGGTGCTCCCCTCTTCCCCCCTTTGCCACCCCCTACTTCTGTCCGTCTTTCTCTACGCGATCAAAATGGGGCGAAGGGGTTCTTTTCGCATCAACTCATCACATCCCTTTAGTTCCCCTTTCACCTTCTTTTTTGTCTTTGGTTTTCCATATCGCCATCGTGTCTCATGCCATGAGACAAGTGTTCCTGCACTTGCCTACATCTACACACACACACACTTGTACCTGCATGTAGGTGCCCGTGGTACTGACTGCATGAGTGGAAAGAAGCCGACCCACACCTCTAAACGATTAGCTGATCAAGAAGTCTGCTTACCACTCTTGTGCAGTGCGTATGCCCGTGCTGTTTCTCTGTGAGCACCCTCGTTGCGTCTCGGCGTGTTTAGGTGATTGCATACCAACCCCTGTCTCTCTTTCGTATCGTTTCCTGAGGTGTTATTCTCTTCACGGTTCTGCTTCATTGTGTCTCTCATTCTTCTAGCATCATGAACAACCACCGTTCAAATCGTGCTGAGGCACAAGGCAGGGGCCGCGGCGCGCCGGCGCGTAACCCCATCACCTACAACCTGGCTGCCCTGCGCCTTGCCCAGTCCCCCAATAGAAGGGACCAAACTTCGTCTCGGGGCCGTATCAGCGATGGAGCGTCTATCAGGCTGATGAACCAGAGTGGCGCAGGATCTGATGTGCCTCTGTCCGCCTTGCTTGCCGGGATCAGTTCCCCAGCCGTCACTGTAAACACAACGTCCCCTCACCCGGCGGCGGCTTCTGGGCTTCATGCGTTTGTACCAGCGGCAGGTGGCAATCCGTCCGCGAGAGTCGGAAGCGCTTTTCCCGCCGTACTGCCATCTTCGATGGAGTATTTGGCTCCTCGCCAAACTATGAAATCTGAACCTCCTCCCAAGCTGACTGGTGTAGCGCAGCTAGACCAAGCATCACGAGTGCCCATGGGAGCACCAGGTCCGCAAGGGGCGACGCTGGGTTTCACTGGCTGCAAGGCACGTTTTGTGGCTTCTGCACCGACCGGCGCGTCATCCATCCAACCGCCGTCGTCCCTGAGTCACGTCCCCATGGCAGTTCCGAGTGGACTGCCGGTGTTTCCCCCGAGCACGCACACCAACATCTCCTCTCCAGTTGCAGCGGCCCCCTCAGCGCGCTCTGCGCCCTCTACCCGGTCGACCCCACCGCAGAGGGCGAACGCCGTGCCTTCTGGTATCCCTCTTCCACATTCGGCACAGGCACGCCGTGTAGACCCAACCCTACCGGGCACCGCTTTCGCGCAGCCGCAAAGTCGATCCCCAAAGACGTGCTCCGCGGTCGCCGCGAAGCCGCTGGGAACTTTTTGTGCTTCTCAGCCGCTATCTCCTCAGCCCCTCTCGCATCACTCACCAGTAGCACCCGTGATGAGCAGCCGCGGGGCCCTTCACGAAGCCGCCGCACCTGCAGCAGGGACAGGTGCTACTCTTCTTCCGAAGCCTCAGCCGCACGCCGGTATAGTTCCTCCGCCACCGCGGTCACAGCGTGCTGGTAAGACGACTCCTATCGATCCGACATCAGGTACAACGCCTCTGTCAGCCGCCGCTCCCTTCAGTACCTCAGTCCCCAAACCTGCAGGCTCGCTCATGTCCCCACCGCCGTCGCAGCAGCAGCGGAGTTCTCCTTCTCAGCGCCTTCCGTATCCGGTGCCACAGCCCCTTTCACAGCAGACCTCTATCATGCGATCATCAGTGCCGGCTTCGGCTTCGATGTCATCTAACATGGCATCTCTGTCTCGGCTTACACAAACCTCACCGCCCCCTACTACTGTTGCCGCATCTGTTGTCGTCCCAACCACTACGATTACCCCGACCGTGACCCCGATCCCCGATGCAGCTTTAGCTTCCGCTGCTGCTGCTCCCCCCCCTACATCCCAACCCATCGATGTTTGCCTAGCATTGCAGCAAATGAGCATTCACGTTCACACAGCGCCGTATCCACCACCGCCCAAGTCGACAGTGGCTACGGCCGCGGCTGCGAATTTCATTGACTCGTCCATGAGGAAGCGGCCGCAGGCCATGCAGAAGCCGTATGCACCGCTGAACTACTACGCCGCATCGCCACTGCGTGTGGCAGACCAGCATGTGAAGGACCACCATGGCAGGAGCCATCGAGGACCGAAGAAAGATCACCTCCAACAGTTACCCCAGCCGCAACCTCCTCCGCTGTCTATGCCGCCACGCCATAACAAAACGACTCCACTCGCTCATGTTACCGGCATCGACCCAGTCGTTGCAAAACGCTTCCAGGACGAGTACGCGCAGCAGAACGACAATGAGAACATCGGGGACGACCTGCGGGCACAGCAGGCGACGCGGATGGGCACGGTTGGCACGCTGGATGAGGCGCTGTGCCTCTCCCTAATCGAGACGCACGACGTCACGTTTGTCATCACGGACACTGGCACAGGCAAGAGCACCCGTATCCCCATCGCCCTGCACAGGGCGCACCCGGATGCGCTCGTCGTGAATGCGCAGCCGCGGCGCACGGCAGCGATCAACCTTGCCCAGCGCGTCGCCGAGGTGCTTGAGGCCGAACTTGGTGAGAGTGTAGGCTACTCGGTGCGCGGGGAGCATATTGGCGACATTGGGGAGACAAAGATCATGTACGTCACGACCTACTCGCTCTTGATCTATTTTTTGTGGCATGAGTTTAAGGAAAAGTTGCCGCTTTCGTACATTATTGTCGACGAGTTTCACGAGCGCACACCGGATGTGGAGGTCATTCTGCTGATGCTGAAGTTGTGGCTGCAAAAGCACCCAGGCGCCTTCAAACTGATCCTGTGCAGCGCGACGGCGCAGGTGGAGGAGTGGCAGAGCTTCTTCGATGGCCTGACGGTCGGCACCTACGCCCGCTCCCCTATCATGTACCCTGTGCAGGAGTACTTCATCGAGGATCTGGAGCGCCTCACCGGTATCCGCACCGCACCAATTTTGCCGCAGGATAGCAGCAACATGGTGACATCGGAGCAAATGTATCAGCTCATTCTAGTGTGCAAGCAGCTGCTTGAGTACCTAGCCAAGAACACGGCGACCCAAGACAGCGTGCTGGTGTTCATGCCGGGTCGTACGCAGGTGGAGCTGATGACGACGTGGATTCGAGAGAACCTCGAAGAGTCGCTGGAGCCTATCGCATGGTACCGCGACGTCGAATTATCCCTGATCCAGGAGGCTCTTGCGCGACCCGCAGTGACGCGCAAGAAGGTTTACGTCGCCACGGACATCGCCGAGGTGAGCTTGACTCTGCCGGACGTGGTGTTTGTGATCGACTCCGGAACGGGCAAGCGGCCGCAGGTCTCGGAGAAGGAGAAGACAAGCTACGCTTTCCCGCCCCTTCGGTTGCTGTGGGAGACGACGTCAAACGCGCAGCAGCGCCGTGGCCGCGTTGGGCGTGTGCAGCAGGGCTTCTACTTTAGTCTTCTCAGCCGCGCTCACCACAAGGCGCTGCGCGAGTCGGATAATCGCATCAAGAACGCTGTTCTTACCGAGGTCGTTCTCCACTCCCTGCTTATCACGCAAAAGCCGTTCGCCTTCTTTCAGTTATGCAACGAGAAGCCAGAGCGAGGCGCTCTCGCTTACAGCCTTCACCTGCTACAGGATGGCGGCCATATCATTCGCAAAGATGACCCAATGGCGGACGCGGAGCGGGTGTCGCTCGACCGGCAGCGCACGACGCACGTCATGGACTCGCCCTGGAATGTCCTTATCGAGGAGGCGCTTGCGGCGGCCTCCGGGGCCCTTGCTACTGCTCCGGCGGAAGCGGTGAGGGGTTTCTCGGTGACAAAGGAGACGGCTGCGGGCCCCGACAGGAGTGGCGAGGGTAGCGACAAGGATTTTGGAGACGAGGAGGACTCTGTCGAGGCCGCGAATCTAGAGGCCGACGCAGCAGCTTTCCAGCAATGCTACTTCATGACCTTGCGCGGCGTTATCGCGGCCCGCTCGCCGGTGTCTGTCGCGGCTGCGACAAACGTCTTCTTTGGCCTCCTGTACGGCACCCCGACGCTGAGCATGCTGGCGGCTGCCATTGAGTCGTCCAAGTCGCCGTTCCACATACCGTACACCATCAACGACCGCATGGAGCGTGTGGCGATGGTACGTCGCGTGTCGAGTGTTATGCAGCGGTATCACGGTTTTCTGCAGAGTGATTTGATCTGCTCCATGGAGGTTATCCTGGAGTACATGAGCATGCAGCGCGACGGGCTGTCTGAGGAGGCACAGGAAGAGTGGTGCCAGGAGCGCAGCCTGAGTCGCACTCGCGTCGTCGACACGCTGAATTTGTTTTCGCAGATGAAGGAGCAGGTGAGCTCGGTGCTGCCGTTCCCGGATGTTACGGACATTGACGTGCTTAATGCTCAGTTCAACCAGAATGCTGAGCTCCTTGTGCTCATGCTCGTGGCGTCGCACACAGAGCTAGCGATTCAGGTGCAGCTGGACGGCCCAGTTGCGCAGAGAAAGGGATTTGTGGGGCACGGTATGTTCTTCCCGCTCAAGTGTCTCAAGGACGAGTCAGTGCCGACTGTTTGCCCGTGGGATCGCAACAAGATCAGCGTCCCGCTTTCTCTACAGACGATTCAGCGAAAAGTGCTTGCTGTGTTCGCCTCGCAGGTGGAGCCGGACCTGTTCGCGCTGGTACTGCTTGTCTTCTCTTACAAGCTCCACTACTCGATGCAGTGCAGCGGTGCCACCCCATCGTTCCTGATGGCTGTTAGCCACTCTGGTGTGCGCCGCACCTTTCAGTGTGACGCCCTCACCGCGCAGCAGATTCTGCAGCTGCGCCGCATCCAGTGCGCCCAGCTGCGGTGCATGCAGCTGCAGGTAGAAGAGCGTGTGAAGGCGAACGAGAGCGAGAAGCTGAGTGCCGCGCTGAAGAGCGCCAACAGCGACTTTGGATTACCAGACAGTGCTATGAAGGCGCCTTACCTCATTCCTACGGTGTTGCAACATGGACTGAAGCTGCTCGTAGGCCGCCTGAAGGGCTCACCATCATACACTGCGCAGCGACGCGACATCGTGGAGTTCCTGCCTGGTACGCCGTACTGCAAGCGTGCTAACAGCGCGCAGCTGTCGCCGCCGGTGCTGCAGTCGGTGCTCATCCACAGCAACAACGGCCTTTCTGTGTGGCAGCCGACAGCAACGGCGGCAGCCGTAGCGGCATCCTCCTCGACAGTCATAGAGGCGGTTAGTGCGACGGAGCGGAATGGCGTGGAGGTTGTGGCACCAGCAGTGTCTTTTCCCGCGGTGGAGAGCGAGTCGGAAAGAGGGGAGGAGGACGAGAGCGATCACAGCAGTGACTCTGGTGCACATGTGCCGACCTTCAGCTACGATGTGTAGATGTGCACGCGAGAGAGACAGGGGCCGGCGCGTAGATCTTCGGAGAGGAAATTCCCTCGTGGGGCGAAAGCGGCGCGAGCGCAGCGAAACGAAATTGGGGACTCCCGAGCGACTCGCTGACAAGGACTGGTTTGTGCAGCCTTTTTAAATACCCGCCTTCCCCTCCCCCTCCGTGCGGCCCCCGTTTCTCTTTTTTGATGGGAAGTGGCGTAAAATGGTGGGCATTTGTTCTTTGTTCTGTCCCCCTCTGCCCATCTCTCTCTCTCTCTCTCTCTGTGTGTGTGTGTCCGTTTCGGAGTGTGTGGTAGTGGTGTGTGGAAGTAATGGTGTCTCCTCTTGTACGTATGCTGCCCACCTTTCCCCCCTTTTCCCTGTTCGTTGTAGCATTCGCTTGTAGTGCCTGACATGCCGGTGGTATCGTGTGGTGGTGACGTGAGATATGCAGGTGTGTACGTGCGAGGGAGTGTCTCCCTCCCTCCTTTGTTCTTGTTTCCCTTCTATTGAGCAAACCTGCCGGTGAGGGCGCCAAGGGACGAAGAGGAAACTTCGCTGAGCATGAAAGGGACAGACAGAGACGACGAAGATAGAAAAGACATGGCGGGCTTGAATCGATTTTGGTAGTGTTTGGTTTGCTCTCTTTCTCTTTCCAAATTTACCAGGACGTCTTTCCGTGTACCGCCGCTGTCGTCATTGTGGCTCTATGTGTGTACTGGTTCTGGACAGTACCAGTGGATGCCTATGTAATTCCGAATTATTGTGGTAGGAAGGAGGCAGCGAGAAGGGAGAGAGGGGGGGGGGTAGAACATAGCGCACAGCGAGTTATCAAGTCCGGGCAACTGTGACCCCCTTTTCTTTCTCCTCTCCTTTCCTGGACTTTTCCCCAGAGCAATTACATAATTAAAATTTGAGTTCTCGGAGATTTTCCCTACCCCAGAGTGATTGGTACACGTATGTACCCATGTGGAGAGAGAGAGAGGCAAGATAGCTACAGCAGCAGGTCTCTCCGTTTCACCAACACGTGAGTCGGCGCCCCCCCGCCCACTTCCTGTGCCCTGCGTTTTTTTTCCTTTGCTGCGCAGAGGTGAGACCGAAAGGCAACGGAAAGGTGTGGCGTGCTTCATGGGGTACAGCCACACACTAGCCTCGTCCTCTCCTACGAGCGCCTACTACGAATGCACCGTGAGGTCGGAGGAGGAGAGGGGTGAGGGACGCGATTGACGCCCATGCATGTCTTTCGTGTTCTTGCTTTCTGTATTGCTCCTTCTTCCACTCCCTCCTATGCTTCTCCTGTTCCCATCCATCACATGCAGTGTAATCCGCCCATCACGGCATTCTCTCTGTGCGTAGCCGCCTGCGTATCATTGCCCGAAGCCCACGCAGTATCCTTCTCTTCTTGCGTGCTGCTCGTGTTCAACAGTTTGGAGAGGTTTGCAGTTGGGTGAATCCACCACTCTCCCCTCGATTTACGCACGCACGAAGAGGTGCCGCATGTGGTATCGAACAACTTGGTAAGCTCACGCGATGTGATCTGCGCTGGTGCGAGACGAAAAGCAAAAAACACAGGGGTCATTTGGGTACATCAATCGGTACGCACACACCCACACACTGCACACGTGCGAACACCCCCCAAAAGAGGCAGGATGTTCGGTCTAGGCTACAAAAGTCGTCATGCCGATGAGGCGACAGGGAAGCTGGAAGGGAGCAGGAATGATGATGCCGCAGGTAGCAGCAGCAGCCGATGCCGGCCACAGGAACAACAAAAGTGGGAGCGGGATAGCTCGACCCGAGCGGCAAAGAACACGCTCGGCACACCGACCATGCTCGGCATCCAGTACACCTCCGAAGAGGCAAGCAACATCTACCACAAAGTTGGCACACTCAACGGCTACACGTTCGAGGTGCCTCCGGTGAATCGGTTCCACAGCAAAACTGCCGAGGCGAAGTTCACCCAGCTCACTGGCAGCCTCAACCCGAAGTTCGAGGCTACCCGCTTCGACAACCTGCGTGAACGTCTCCAAGTAGCTGATAAGAGGGACAAGGATGGCCATTTGCAGGCGATCGCGGTGCTATACGCCGAGTTCCTCGGGAATAACTTTCTGAAAGCTAAGAATCTCGACTACGCCGAACTCGAGCGCTGCTTCTACCCGCACTACGCACCTAAGTACGACACGCTGCTGAAGGCGCTCGGGATGCGTAAACCGCTGTGGTGGCGGCAGGGCATATTTGCCTCGCTCGAGGATATCTCACGACTTCCGCTGGATCGCTGCAATGTGGAGAAAGAGACATCGTTGACCTTTGAGGAGTGGTACTCCCTTTTCTGGAACTACTACCAGCCCTTTAACACCCTCGCGTATCTATGCATGGTTACAGCACAGTCCATCGTGTACACGCAAGAGCTCGTTGACAGCGTGGCCAACTACCTGGTCGAACGACACGCCTTGATTACAGAAGAGAAGGCCAAGAGCGCCCCAATCCTGTTCCTTGGCGCGCGCACAGGCAAGTTTGGCGCGCTGCTAAACGCGACCAAGAAACTGCCGGTCCCGGTCATTCATACCCACGAGAGCCCCAACATGAACCCCTACCTGCTGGTGATTCCGCAGAACAAGCAGGCCGAGTTCAAACCGAACCCGATCGTCAAGATGAAGAATCAGGCCGCCCTGGAGAAGTACGAACCGAGCATCGTGCTCTTCTCTGACATGATCATGAACAACGACCCGACATCGCAGATCCGACAACAAGGCTCGGTGCGCGAGTACGTGTACTTTGGGGTGCCGGACAGTTACTGCGAAGGACACGGATGGGATACGTGGGGCTACTTCAAGTATCGTGAACGCGGCAGCGATCACGTTCCGGCGTACATACGCGAAGGGTTTGGCAAGGTGACGCTGCCACATCTCTCGCGCTGGATTGTCCACAAGCTGGACAGTGACATGCAGATGGGCAACGCTGCTGTAACATCGTGGATTCGAAAGCCGCTTCTACCGGGGCCCAGGACAACATGGGGATGGCGAGTGATGCGCTTCAAACCATTTTTTTGACAGCTGGTCTGAGTTTACCTGCTCCCCCCTCTGGTTTGGCACGAGGAGGCATGGAGTCTGGCGAAGCTGGTAGCACACCAGACCCGTGAATCGAGGTCTCTTTGCTCCTCCCGCTCTCCTGTCTACTTACATTCGCATGGGGCTCCCTTCGCGCCATCCACCAAGCTGACCGCCGCGTTGCCGAACACACAAACGAACACGTGCATGCATGTTCACAACCTGTGCCCGCCGCCCAGCGGGAAGGAGAGAGGAGGAGGCCAGTGCATACGAGTAGATTGGAAAGGTGGCTGCTGCTGCTGCAAGGTGAAAGGCAGGCGTGTGCGTTTGGGTTCGCGTTTTTTTTCCCTGTTGCTTCAAGTGTTCACATTTCTAGTAAGGCACAGCAACAACCTTGAAAGAGAGGGAGAGCGACAAGTGGTGATGGACGTGGCCAACACAGCACGCGAGCGTGTTTCAGTGGGTTGTTGACTCGGCTCTTTGAACGTTTCTCGCTGTTATCATCCTTGGGCGGTGCTGTTAGTAAGGGGGACTCTCATGCTTGATGGCACACTCGGTCTTCCGTCGTTTTACACGATCATCCCTCTTGCGTTACCACTCTCTGACTTTGCTCGCCTCCGCTAGTGCACGACTGCTCACTGCTTCCCTCACATTGGCGTCGAGCCTCGTGTACGCGTCCCTGCTGCGCTACACCAACGACAAAGAATCAAAGGGACAGCACCTCTGACCACCACCTCCGGCTTGCGTATGCGTGGAGAGAGCAGAAAAGGGAAGGAGGAAGTCAACCCACAAGCCCCCCTCCCCCTTACTATCGAAGATGTCCGCGCCGCCGACGTGCGCGGATGAAGGCATACGTCCGGTGTGTATGCTGGTCTTTGCAGCAGCTGCGGATGTTACTGCGCTGCGTCGCGCTGTCGCCGCTCTTGCAGGGCCGGCCACATCGATGAACTACTCTGATGAGCTTCCCAGAGAAGAGAGTGGGGATGCTGAACGGACAAGTGTCACTGTTGGTGCCGCTCGAGGCGCATTCAAGCACGACACGTGGATTTTCGCTTCTGCTTCAGACTCATGCAGCTTGCTGTCTGAAATGCCAGACTCGCTGAGGCATCTCTCGCCCGCACAGTATCAGATGGCTTCGGTCGAGCTGCGGCAATGGAAACATTTGCTGAGTCACAGACACGTGCCTCAACAGCATACAAGGGCCTCATGCACCATCGGTCATGCAACTCGTGACAATCAAGTCAACGACACGACTGTCAGGGCACGCACAAGTACGGCGGCTACAGGCAATGTAGACAATTTGCTTTTCTGTCAGCAGCGCGTCGACACTGTCTCCAGCGCCGAGTGCACTGGGCACTTATCCCTTCTGTGGGCCCGCGTTCCACACACCACTTCAGATGCGGAGTTTGCCGATTTCGGTGCCACGCGCTCTCCGGCCTGCGCTGCACCTGATGGCGTCGCAGACAGCTCTTTTCCATCAAGACATCACCTGCTGTGTGTCGACGTTGGCGGCATGTACTTGCCGATTTCATGGGAACATCCCGTGGCAGAGCGCACACAAAATGCACCGCCGCAGCCCGCAGAGTCGGCCGCCACGAAGGCAGCGTGTGCCTCGAGGAGGCCGAATGCGGTGCGCATTGTACATGGCCATGCCCAACCGAAACAGACGTCATTCTCCGATGCACACTGTAGCAGTACCAGAGGCATGACAGACGAGAGGGAAGCTGAGGTGTCTCAGAGTCTATGGCGCGTGTTGCAGGAGCGCTTTACGGCTGCAACGCGTAGTTGTCCGTTCAGGCCGGAGGCCTGCGCCACAGCGAGTCCGCTGACACTCACGGAGGTATGGGTGGTACCTCTGCTGACCGCGGACAACGACAATGATGAGCCTCTGAACAGTGCAACTCTAGCCATTTCCGCCTTTCCGAAGCTTGTAGACGAAAAGTATCAACACAACTCCGCTGATTTCGTCTCTGTTAATGGCGACGGCGTGCGATCCTTTCGTCTAGCGCGCCATCCCCCCACCCACGTGCTTCGCATCGCTGGAGATGATGACGCCCGTTTAACCAACCCGTTATCTTTTGCCACGTGCCAGGCTTCAGTGCTGGGGTCGCGCAAGAGGCACCGTGACAAGACGACGGGGAGAGGAGATGGGGCAGACGAGAGACAGTGGTTGACTACACACGTCACACATCCGTTACAGGACGCTGTCTTTCTGCGTGCTTGCAGCTGCGACTGCGGCAGCACCGACACTGCGCCACCGGAGCTACCTGCTGTGCGGCTTCGGATACTAGAGCGCGGCTTCCTGCTTCGCAGCTGTTACTTCTCCGAGTGGTGCTGCGCCGCTGACTTTGACATCACGGGTAGCTTTCTCAGTCCATATCTGGGCAAGCGGACAAGGAGTACAACGTCGCACCACGCCTTCTACAGTGCACTGCGGCGGTGCGTACTGGCCGAAGACGCACTTGTGCAGCACATGGTGGAAAAGGAGGCGGCAAAGCTGGTCGCGTCATGTGAATCACCCTCTGGCGCTGACGTCTCGAGTACCTCCAGAGTAGCCGCGCCACAACAGAGCACCACCGAGGAGGGGCTCTTCAAGGATAGCACCCTTGAGGGGGGCAGCGCGGGCGACACTGGCGCTCATGGGAGTGAGCGGGTGTGGCCAGTAGAGGAGCTGTGGAATCTGTGGGTTCGACTGGAGTGGATACCTCCATTGACGTGGCAGCGTGTGCGTGTGCGTCTGCAGTTCTCTGAAGGCCTTGGGCCGGGAAAGGTACGCCGGTGCTGTATTCGGGAGCTGTCACCGCGCGCTCTTCTGGGATTCCTGTCACGGGTGGCAACCGCAGTGAATGTGGCGTACATTGAAGCGAAGCAGCTACGGCAAATTGATGATTCTCGAGCTAACTGTGTGACTGCGGACGCCGAGGGCGATGACGATGCCGTCGGCGCAGACCTCGGCGGGGTGATTGACGTGAGTCTTGCGGACAGTCGCCAGAGGAACATACCGTTTTCTTTGGCTGCTCGACGTGAGTCTTTGGTGCAGGTGCGGCGACTACTTGAGTTTCGGGCAGCTCTACCGGTGGCCGCCGAACTTGTGACCCGGCAGCTGTCGGCGGGGCCATCCGATGTTGGCATTGCGGCTCCTTGCATCCCCACTGTTGACCCGCACCCTATCACTGCCTTCCGTGACGTTGCTGTGGGTTCTCCTGCTCTCAGCGCCGCCGCACGTGACCTCGCAGCGGATATTGCCGCCACGACGGTGCTTTCTGCCTCGCACCCCGCAGCATCCCCGGCAGGCAGTGCTGCTGATGTCGCGACGTTTGCAATGGCGTGGCTTCGTGGTGTGCTCGAGTCCCCTGCTCTGCTCCTCCCTCCGCTCGGTGTGTCTGGCGAGATGGATGAGAGAGACAGTGCCGAGGGCTCGTCGTGCGGTGCTCGCATCCATTTTTCCAGCAGGAGCGCGGTAGACAAGGAGACGGCGACGCTAACTGCACTGCTCGCGCGCCGATCGCCATTTCAGCCGGAGAAATCGCTCCAGGATGGGCTGGAAGTTTCCATGACTTCATATCCTCTGCCGATCCTGCCACCGTCCTCTCTGTCAGCCGCAGAGATGTACTGCGAGGCTGCCGATGTGGCAGAGCTGCGCTGGTCTTCCCCACAACCCACCGCCACCACAGATTATCACGCCGCTTTCTCAGCCGCTGCTTCAAAAACTCCTGCGCCAGGGGCGCCGAGTTCGGCATTTGGGACTGCGTCCTGTTGCGCCGTCGCGTGTGAGGAAGTGGCACGGCTGGCACGCACGAAGACGGCGGCCGAGATCGCCAATGTGTTCCGCACATCGCATCAGCAACTCAGCGCCACAAACCCATTGGCTGCTTTTCTCTACACGCGCTGCGTTAGATATCTCCAGGAGCAAGGCGTCCTGACCGTTATGTCACCATCAGGAGAGGGGTGCGGCGAGAGAGACTTGAGCGATCCTGGAAGAGATGATGAGAGCGTATCACGTGATAGTTGTGCGGCGCCACAGTCTGCAGCGGCAGCGTCCTGCTCTTTATTCCACTCTCCCATGCCGCAGCAGGAAGGCTGCGGCCAGGGCGGAGCGGCTGGCGTGTCTTTGCCCGAGAATGGTGATTGCCTTGAGGACGAAAGTGGGCCGTCAGGGGAGGGCGATGCCGTGAACACCCTACTGGCGGAGACTGTAGTGCGCGTCGTTCAGCAGAACAAGTCGGTAGTGCGACGCATACTAGCTCTTATTCAGTCCTACAGTTGCGTCCTCACTGAAGCAACAGCAGAGGTCAACAGCGGTGCACCATTTGTCTCCAACACGCACAGGGCAGCGGCGGCTGAGAGCGTTGACCGTCAGCCAAAAGACGCCGTTGCGCAGGACTTATGGCACTGCCTTGTACCGGAGAGAAATGCTGCCATGCGTGTGAATGGCGCGGTGGGTCAGCCATCATCGTGTGCCAAAGCGACGGCGCAACGCCTTCTGCAGGCATTTTGGACGAATGTCGCCGCGACGGCCCGCCTGCACCTGTGCAATCAGCTGGATGCCTCGTCAGGTAGTGAGGTGGACTCAACCAGCGATTCGGAGGAGGAGGAGGAGGAGTTGGCAGGGGGATCACCATCACTGCCCACAAGGCGTGGCGGGGCGGTCTGTTTGCCAGCGGAAGCGGCAGCATCAACATATTCAGAGGTGCAGCACGGTTTTATTGCCAAACAAAGTGGTGCCAATTCTAAGGTGACTAAGTCGAGCATATCGTTGCCTTCGTCTCGAGAACAGGCGCATACTTCTCCTGCTTTTCCCTTGCTTTCCCCTACGTTGCTGTCCCGTCAGCTTCCTTCGCCGATCCCTGCCACACACCCCTCTGGAGTGTCGATCCAGGCGGTTCGTGGGCTGGATGGGGCAAAGGCGATGGCCCTCTATGTTCAACACATTCTGCGGTGCTTCAACTCCACCGGTCATCAGCAAAGTCAAACCCAACTTGGAAGCTGCCCATTGCCCAGTTGCGCAACGGAGGCGCCTTGGAGAGCACCACCCACCATGGGGGACACAGCAGCATCGCACGACAACCCTTGGCAGCCCAACTACTGGCTTCACCATGCGCTCTTTCTTCTGAGCTACGGACTCGCATGCCCCCCTGATCAGTCGGCGGTGTCCACTGGTGCAGCTACCACCCCAGCGGACGCCTGTTCAAAGGGATGCCACTTTGTGTGCTCCTGCTCAGGCGATGACCAATTCGCACTACCGCCGCCGCCGGCACTCGCGGCGTTTCGCACCTTACGTTGCGGGAAGCTGACGCTTGATGCGTGGATTGGCGCGGCCCTGGAGGTGTACCTACAGAGGTGGGAGCTGAGTATACAGGCCCAGTGAGCCGTGCAACGGAGTGTTCTATGTCTTTCGCCTTCCTCTGAGGTGTGCTGTTAAAGAAAAAAAAGACCTCATACATCCAGACGAGGAGCTATCAGCCCCCTTTTTTTGCTTTCTCTTTTACCGTTTCCTCACTGCTGTTGATCTGCTACACAGCTGCACCCCTACTTGGTGCACTGCTTTCTACGTTTAGAGGATCATGGTGTGCGCGAGAGACAGCTTGCAACACACCAACATACCGTCGACTGAGTCAAATTTGTACATCGCAGCAAAGCATTCATGCTCAAACGACAGATCGACGGATTACAATAAAGAGCCTCCGACATGCCAGTGGGTGCCGAACGGAGTAGCGGCTAACTTCAGATCTGTTTTTCTTTCCTGTTGCGTTTGCGCTTCTTTGGACTCGTCAACCATGCGCGCCAAGGCATCTTTCCCGTCGACTGTCCATGGAGAGCCAGCCGCGTCGCCCAATTTCAACTTCTGTCGACTGGGTCACTGTATTGTCTGCGCCGCCGCCTCCCACACAAGGTTATGTCGTGCCTCGATGTGCCCACCTGTGTCTCTGTCGATAG
Organism: Leishmania braziliensis MHOM/BR/75/M2904; assembly: GCF_000002845.2. Lineage (NCBI taxonomy): Eukaryota > Euglenozoa > Kinetoplastea > Trypanosomatida > Trypanosomatidae > Leishmania > Leishmania braziliensis. Next base: position 862,908 of record NC_009326.2, read on the forward strand.
CAGATGCGCACTTGCATGCATACGGAGCTTCATCATCCGCCACTATCGTTGCCATTTTTCTACTCTCTACGATTTTCTTCCGCCTTTTCTCGCTGCTCTCACTCTGTGGATGGGCCGATCATCTTCTCCTTCCACCGTCTTTGCGCAACGCCATATTTTATGAAGGTTCACAGTAGAACTTCCAGGGGCGAAAAGAGAAGGACGAAGAGGGCAGTGCTGCTTCTATTATACTTTCTCCGTCATCCCATGCGTTGTGTAGCTCGAGGTTTTGGCGCACTAGTGTGCCACAGCTGCAGTAGCGCCGACCAGAGGCAACTTCGAGCTGGTCGAAGTACCTCATCATCGGCGCTTTCTCTTACGACGAATCTGTGCAGCAGCACACCACCACCACTACAGTTCCCTCCTGCTTCTTCGTCTGCCTCGTTCACCGGTGAGAGCGAGTGTAGCGCCGATGACGAGGGTAGGTCAAACCTAGTGACTGCGGGGCATTCGAGCCACCCCCCATCGATGTCGTTCATGTCACCCATGCGTGCCACTGAAGGCTTCCCAGGGCAGACTGTCGAGTCCCCCGGCTACTCCGATGAGGACGCGTTCGGCCACAACGACCCTCTCACGGCTGTCGAGCACACACTGAAGAGAGAGAGGAAGGCTTCCGGATCCGATGCTTCTAGCTGTTTTGGGACACCGACAGCAGAAATTACTGCATCACCGGAGTCCGTCACCTCCGCTGACTGCCTTTCCATCACAGCACCTGATACCGACTTGGGGAAGGCGATGGACGTCGTGGTAAGTGGCCGCAACCGTCGACGCAACCGCCGCAAGCGCACTGCCGACGCTATCCTCGGTGACGTTCTGCACGACGCGCTCCTTCTGCGTGACATGGGCGAGAAGCCGACAGCCGACTTTGTGTATAAGCGAACGCGGGAGCGCATGTACGAGGCGGAGTATGGTCACAAACCCCCAAGTGCAAAGGAGAACGCAGCGAAGTTCATTCCTTTCCCACCTGATTTTCACCTGCACCGTCTGCTGCCGCTCTTTGGGGAGAGCGGCAACGATGCTGTCGAGTCTGCTCCGATGGACTCAGCCTCTGGCGCGACTCGGCCGGTCACTTCTGCGCCGGTGTACACCAAGAACTTTATGAACGCCTACGTGCTCATGGCACCGGATCCATGGCCGGAGCGAGCCGTGACGCCGGACAACCCTGTGTGGACCCGCCGCGACGTGGTTGCAGACAAGGAAAAGACGGGCGGGCGAGGGCTTAGGGAGTGGGAGGAGCGCATGTACGGCCCGCGCCCCGGCTACGACATTCATGGCGAGCTCCTCGATGCCATGGATGAGCTGGGGCACTGGGAGGTGCAGCTGATTCACTTCCTGCGCGTGGTGCCGCTGAGTCAGCGACGCAGTCTACCATTCCTTCACGAATGGTACCGTCTTTTGGTGCACCGCGTGATTCGTGCCGAGCGCCGCTATATTCGCATCCGTGACGCTGCTCTGGCAAATACCAAAGTCTCCACAGCACTCTTCAATCGCACGGAACAACCTATCGATGCCGTTCGGAGCTACTATGCGGAGGCACACCGATCCTTGGCTAGCGCCAACTACGACCCGCTGCGCATGAAGAAGTCTGCCCTCGCACCGCTCATGCGCATGACGGACGAGGAGTTTGCCGAGTGGCAAGAGGTGCAGCGACAGCGTCGGAACTCGCTTGCGGCGGAGCTCGCCTAGTGTCTTCGGGGAGAGTGGGACAAAGGAAAGACTATGAGGAGGGGGGAGGGCAGCAGTTGCGAAAAGCTGCCTGCGGTAAGCGTTATGCTCCTCTACCCCTCTCCGCTTCTCGCACACGCGCTTTGTGGCAATGAACATGAAGCGAGTGTGCATCCGTAGGAGGTGGGGTGCTCCTTCTCTCTCAATTGTTGCAAGCGTTGTGCGTTCGTGTTGAGGCGCCGAAAGAGTGAGCTGTTTTTTTTTTTTTCAGTTCAACAGCAAGGTGGAACCCAGTGAAGGAGTCCAGCAGCGATGATCTCGCTATGGTGCATCAGAGAGGCAAAGGCTTCTTCACATCTCTGAAGTCGTAACTGAAGTGAAGGGATCATCTTTGATGTTCTCTTCTCATTAGGTATCTCATGTCCCTCCCCTCGAGTTGTGCGTGTGTGTGTGTGTGTGCAGCACCCTGCTGCCTTGTAGCACAACGCATTGCACTGCACCCTATCCGCAAACGAGCGAGACTAAAGTGTGAGTAAGCCTCCGGTGCATCCTTTGTTCGCGTCTTTTGTACGCCTCCTCTCCGTCGTTTCGCCACCGCGCGTGTGGGTATTTTTCGCGGCAACTGTGCTCTATTGCTCCAAGTAGATCGGATACCCCCTATCTCAATTTCTTTTTCTTCTGCTGCCGTTGTTGTTGTTGTTGCCTCTTCCCACAGCCCACATCTTTTCTCTGGTGCCCAGCTGCGCGCAGTGAAGTTCACACGGACATATTTTATACTCACACTCAGAGTATAGGCAGCGTGCAACTTGCGCAGGGCCCCCAAAACGAAACGCAGCTCGCCCACGCTTTCGGCGCACCCTCCTTTCGCAAGCTTATGCTTTTCAGCCTCTGTGAACTTCAATCATCTTTCGTTTCTCTCGCTTAACCGTGCCGATTAAAGATTACAGCTCGTTTTCTTCGGGTCGCTGTGTCAGAAGGGGGGAAAAAGGGGCCTTCTCTTTTCGTTCTTCCTTGTTGATCCTGAGGCCGTCTCTTCACCTTCATGAATGGGACTTTTTTGCAGGCCTAGGCCAGCAGTGGCGGCATCGACTGGCATGTCATTGGTGACTGTCATGTGGTGCTCGTGCGCTAAGTATACAACATTGACATCTCGACTACGCTGCACCGCTACTGCTGCTTCTGCAAAGACTGCGGCTGCGGCGAAGAGAGGGACACTTCGAGCACACTCTCCTCAGCGTTGTGGCTGTGTTGGCACAGGAGGGTCGTCGTTAGCGCTATTTCGCCCCACCCGTGTCGCCCGGATGCTCCCGCAGCTGGCACGCTTACTGATCGTTGGTAGTGTCGCGCTGCTGCAAGTGTTTGCCGTTGCGTACCAGCGGGAGAGTCGGAAACTGCGTCAGGAAGAGCAGGCGCGTGGTGCGGTAGGGGCAGCGCAGGATTCAACAGGGATGGGGAGCCCTCGTGTGATGTCTGCAATTGAGGCGATACAACTGCTCGGGCTTGATCGTGACTTTCCTGACTTGTACATCAGTGTGCAACGGGCGGAGGCCAGCTCGGCGTCGACATCAGTGTCGCTCCCACTAGCGCCTGGTAAGGCACATAGGGCCGCACGGCAAAACTTCGAGCGCATGTTTACCCTTGCCATCAAGGAAGAGAACATGTTCTTGGCCGGCAAGCTGAGCGCTGCCTACCGCATTTGCGTCGACCCAAGGTGGGATCAAGCGACGTCGGGTGAAGAGGACGCGAGTGACAAATCCCAACACACTATCGATGACGAGGGCAAGCTCTAGTGCGCGAGGGGCGCTCCTTCTTGGAGGCCGGAGTCCATGTGGGGGGGGGGGGGAGGGGAGGGGAGGGGAGGGGACGTCTTGTTTCCAGGTAAATGTGCACGTGTACAGTGCCACCTCTTTAGCTCTTGCTGTTTGCTGTCGTGTCGATGCCGACGTGTATGTGTGCGGTTTCCCTAGTACTCTGTGCAATTGCACAGCCGCCTACTCCCCCTGTGTGTTGCGTGTATTTGATGCTGTTCTTTTTGGGTAGAGCCGTTTTCTTTTCCACTCTTCTACCTCTCAAGGGGTCGCCAGATCTTGGTGTTTTATTCACAGCTGTTCCGCCTGTTGTTTCTGCCCCTCCTCCTCACGTGTCGAGGGACATTCTTGTGCAAGCAAGTGCATGAACTGGGGTCGCCCCTTTACTCGCATACACTCTAATCTAGGAAAAGAGGACGCTGAAAAACTGAGGGAGTGCAGTAGCTGTGTGTCAACGTGCTTCTCCGGAGACTTCACCAAGCAGTCTTCGCAGGCACTGAGTACACTCTCTTCTCCCCCCTCTCTCCACACACACTGCGTCTCTCTCACTCGCGAACTTGCGCGCGTTTGCTGTGACTTGGTCTTCTCTCTCTCAGTCTGCCATCACAGAAGTGGTGTCTCAGCTGCTTTGCAATACTCTCGTTCTTCCCTTTCCTTCACACCTTTTAAAAAACTCATTTGCTTTTTTCCTTTGTCTCTCTGTCTCTCTCCCCATTCCCTACATGAGCAGTAATCTGGGGAGCACACCCACCCACCCACACAAACCCTATGTATAGTTCTTGGGGTCGGCTGTACTGTACTGTTAAAGCGCAGCAACATATTTTCACCCCTTTCGTCGCCTCAACTGTTTAATTCTTCTTCCTGGGTAATACAGACGCTTCAACCTATTACGTCGGCGACTACCCCCTCACCCCTCTCTACCACCGTTTCTCTCTTCCTTTTATTGGCGCTTGGTGCTTCTTCCTGAGAAAAGCAAAAAAAGGCACAGAGCCCTTTCTGTTTCTCTCACGTAACCAAAGACCGTTGGCGGACTGACGAGCCCGCTTGCATTGGCGAGCGAGCGAGAGAGAGAGCCAGGTGTGCGTCAAACGTGTGGAGGGCACCCAAGCAAACACTTCTACATACATAACTTTGGTGGGAGAGAGCAGCAAAACGGTATTTGCTGATTTTGTGTCCTAGTACGGCGCGGTTCCTTCTTTTGTTAAATTTCTTTCTTGCGTGGCGTGCTCACCTTCACCCCTTCCCGTGACATCTGATCGCTTTGCCTATTCTTTTTCTCACCCTCCCCCTTCTGTTTCGCCTGCGTGGTGCTCAAGACGAGAGAGGGGAGGGGGGGGGGCAGACCACGTCTTCATTCTTCCCTTTCCTTCTCTTCTTTTAGCGCGCAGTTTTCCTTCACACCACCACCGCCGCGCTACCCTCTTGTAGCCTACGACGCCTCACTTTCACACATACACACGCACCCGTCAACGCGTACCTCCCCCCCCTCAAGCGACGACGGAGGTGGCCACAGCGATTTCCCTCCCTCCGCCTATCTCTCTTTCCATTTTTTGGACTTGGGAGGTGTTTTTGTTGCCATATCTATCAATCTATCTGTATATATCTGTATATATCTATCTATGTACATCTGTATATGTTTTCGGCACCGTTCCTTTCTCTTTCCTCCTTCTTAGCGCTAAAGGAGAGTGCACTGGAAACAGAGAGGAGGGGCAACGTGCCGCCGCTACGTCTTCCCCGTTGTAGTACTCCTCTCCTTGTTTGAGGGAGGGTGTTTTTTTGCTGGGGTGAGCTTGTGTGTGTGTGTGTTCGTGCGTGGCTTCTGTGCTCGTCCTCTTCTTTCCCCTTCATACTTATTGTGTTGTGCTTTTTTTTTTTCATTGCTCTTTTTTCGTAAGCCGTTTTCTCTCCTGTGTGTGCGTGTGTTTGATCTTCTGATTGCCTTTGCACTTCTACTCGACTAACGTTTCCTCTTTCGCCCATTCCTCTCTTTTCACCCCCCCCCCCTCCATCAGCCTACATCGTTGCCTTCCTTTGTGCCTGTGTGCTCACCTTCCCCACCGTTGGATAACGTCGCGAGAGCCAAAAAGAAAGAGACGCTCTCGCGTTACGCACACGTAATTATAGAGCGAAAGGGGTACTGCAGAGAAGGGCCCAAACACGCTTGCTCTCCGTTGAAGGCTGTTGTGGTGAGGTGGCGCATCTCCTTTCGGCTTTTATTGCATTATTTTTTTTTTTTGTTGTTGTCGTTGCGTGACCGAGTCCGAGTGCAAGCCCAGAGGACAGGGGGTTTTTTAGCCGGCTTTTGGGCTTTATCACGGGGGCCAACGTGCGCTTTATTTACTCGTTACTTCCCTGTCACACCCTCTCTTTCTGCTGTGGCGGAGAAAAAAAAAAACGCACTGCTTTGCTGAGTCGCGCGAGCAGACGCAAGGGCAAGGGGGTAAGGCTAGAGCTACCGAAGCGAGGGGGGTGGTGGTGGTTGAAACGAATACACGCCGCGGGGGATCACTGAAGAGCTGCGCATTTTTTTGGGGTGTGTCTCTGCGTCAGCTCGGGGTGTCGCACCATTTGGGACGGCGCCTTTCTTTTCGCCCCTTTCATAGCACGACCCTCGCCCTCTTTTTGCCGCTCCCCTCTCCCCTGGCTTCTCACGAGTCGATCAACGCTCATCCGTGCGCTCAGGGCTGTGAAAGCGAAAGAACGCTTCTAGGCGGTATTGCGCTTCTTCTGTATTTTTTTTTTCTCGTTCTACTTTTGTTTCCCCTTTCCCTCTGAAACTCAACTCGCCCTGACCGTGTGCTTCTTCTTCTGCAGTCGAATGAGCAAGACACGAGGCAAGGTGGACGATCATGTCAAGTCGGCTTTGCCGGCCATAACGAAGGCTGCCACTTCATTCCCCAATGCCGCTGACACGACAGTCGCCGCCTCCAAAATGTCAGACTCAAGCAGAGATGGGCACAACCCCCTCATCGATGACCTCTTCAACGATCTGGGCCAGAACTTTTCCATTGATGATTTCTGTGGTGTCGGCTACTTACATGGAAAGAGCATCAGCAATAATGGTAGCTTTGCGAGCTTCGATCCAGAGCTGCGGCGTGCCAGCGAGGAATCCGAGACGAGCTCGCGTAGCAGCCCCCGCACGCGTCAGTTCAAGGCAGCTGCGGAGATTATCTGTCAGGTTGGTCAGCACTTCGTACACGCCATGCGGATGCACGAACTTGATACGTTCTTCTGCCCGGCTAGTGGTGAGAATACCGCGGACGCGTTGCGGCGCCAGCTGCGCACCAAGAATCAACAGGAGGTGGAGACGGTGGTAGTGACGTTAGTGGAGCTGCTCGAGACAGTGCGCAAGGAAGGAAGTCATGTAGCGCCGCTCGCCGGCGCGCTCTCGGAGCTCGATGGTATTGGGCGAAGTCGTGCCTTCTCCACTAGTATGATCTCAGGAATGAGCACGGCCAGCCTCATGCGGCCACCAGTGTATGAGACGAATCAGCTTGACATGGCGTACGATCAGCAAGGAAACCGCATGATCAACTGCTACAGGGTAATCGCAAATCTGGGACGCGGCGCGTACGGCAAAGTGAAACTTGGAATCGACACCAACACAGACCAGATGGTAGCCATCAAAATGATCGACAAGAAGTTCCTCAAGAAGAAGATCGGTGGCCTAGGCGCCAACAACCAGGAGGCGGCGCTGAAGCGCGAAATTGCCATCATGAAGAAAGTACGCCATCGGAACTGCGTCTCTCTCTACGAGGTGATTGACGACCCGGACTCGCACATGCTCTACCTAATCATGGAGTATGTGCCAAACGGGCCTGTGGTCCGGCTGAAACCGCACAAACTTGGGAGCACTGCCCTGAAGTCGATCGAGGCTGGCATTCCGCTGAGCGGCGAGGCCTGCAACAAAGTTCTGATGCGGTGCGCGGTACGGCAATCGGCTACTGGCGGGTCCGAGCCTCTCACTGATGCGGAGATTGCCAGTAATCCAACTGTTTTCTTCTGCAAGCCACTAGGCCAGCACATCTGTGCGCTGTACTTGCGCCAACTCGTGAGTGGGCTGCGGTATATGCACAAGCGGAACCTCGTCCATCACGACATCAAGCCGGACAACATCTTGCTCGGCACTGACCATCAGGTTTTTCTCACTGACTTTGGTGTCAGCGAGATTCTCTCTACCCGGCAGGAGATGAAGGATGCAGTGGAGAGTAACCATAACAGCAAAAGTGACGACGGCAGTAGCGACTACTCCTCCAGATCTCTCGGTAGTGATTCGACCGGCGGGGATCGAAAGGGGGACGGGGGTGGTAGTAAACCTCGCTTGGGTGGTGGCACGCTTCTCTTCACCGCGCCGGAGCTGTTTGACGGCTCCGTGAATCAGCACTCGCTGGATCCCCACCTCACCGATGTCTGGGCGCTCGGGGCCACCCTTTACTGCATGCTGGTCGGTATGCCCCCGTTTTTTGGCAACTCGTACGCCGAGGTGCGCACAAACGTTCTGACGCAGGCGTACCCGTGGTGCGGCAAGACAATGTACGAGACGCTGCTGGCAACGGAGTGGAGGGTCGTGCTGAATGGGTTGCTGGCCAAGGACCCCACCAAGCGCTGGTCTCTGGCGCAACTCAAGTCCTTCCTGGACCAGGAGAGCTTCCAGGATACCATGCGGCAGAGCGCGTTTCACGAGGCGTCGTTGGGGACTCGTTCCTCGACCTGTCTGGACGGTGACACGTTTCTCTCTTCTTCCACAGCGCAGCGCACCACTGGCTTGGTGATGCCGTTGTCGGATGCGACGCCGGTCGTGGCACCCGGGCCATCGCCTGAGTGTCTCCCGATGGCGAACGGCTCCAACATCCCCTTCCCTCCTCATGTGGTGCCTTCTGCTGCTCGCGTTTCTGCCCTGCCGGTGGAGCCCGGCGGCGCTTCTCACAGCTTCTTGCGCGACTTCAGTGTATCGGAGCAGGAGGTGCGGGACGCCACGCGAACGGTGAAGGTTGAGGTGCGGCGGCAGTCAATCGTCCTCTCGGCGCCCGCGCGTGCTATTGTGTGCAGCTACGTCAAATCCATTCGTGCAGGTATGCAGGGCCGGAGCTCCATTCAACTGAGCTGCTCGTCCCCTTTCGGTAGCATCGCGTACGTCGGATCCCCTTCCTCTGTGAAGATGCATGCCGGCGCCAACAAGATCAGTAAGATGAGCACCTCCAGCGGTGAAACGGAGCATGTGACTCAAGCCCCCAGCGTCGCTGCTGAGGTGAGGTTCCGTCACAGCAGTGAAGCCGGTCCTATAAGTGCTACTTCTCTTTTTTATCCGCCGCGGAGGAGCTCTCGGATATCGGCGGTGACGACTCGCACGGGGAAGCAGTCGGAAGGTGGCGGTGGCGGTCGCGCGCTCGCAGGCGGCAGCGCGGAAGGCTGTGTCGTGGGCCGACCCGCACAGCCACTGGATGCCGCTTTCTCTATAGTGAACTTGCAAAGTAACGCGGCTGAGTACTCTCCCACTTTGAGCAGGATGTCATCGAGCGCCTCGTCGCGGCATTCCTTTTTGGCACAGCGCGCACCTGGTGGGCATCACGCTGGTAGGGAAGCCAACAACGAAAACGGCACCCTGACGAGAAACTCGGCAACTCCAAGCGGGGACACGCGAGTGCTGGGGAGCGGGACGGCCGACACAGCTAGTTGGTTTAACGCCAAGGTGCCATCGACGGTAGCGCAAACGATGCTACCCGAGAGCGTGACGCCTTCCCTTATTGATGAGGGGGATGACCGACAAGGGGTAGACGACGATGGCGACAGCAGCCGATTCTCGAAATTACCGGGCTGCAAGAAAACACCGTGTGGCACCTTGCTCAGTAACGACGGCGGCTTTGACCAGGTGACATTGACGCCCGGGTCACGCTCAGTGGCGCCGCCACTGCTCAACTCTGTTCTCTACAGCGCCACCAGCGGTGTGGGAGATAGCGACTCAGGTGGGTACCGCAGTACATCTCCTAACCCGAATACTGTCAGCACGCCTGGCGCTTTTTTGGCTATGCCCTCAGAAAAGTCTGCCTTTGCGACGCGGTCGCCAGGTTGGTTGGGCCTGCGAGAGAACAGATACCCTATACAGCCACTGCAGCACCGCCTCTCTGAGGGTAAACTAGTAGCTCCCGCCTTGACTGCCTTCGAGGAGGTACTGAGTGTTGCGCGTTCGGAGCGGCGCGCCACTGTTAATCGCAAATGAGAGTTACAAGAGTGTGGGAGGAGGAGGAGGAGGGGGGGGCCGCGGTGAGGGGGTGCGAATTGATGGAGGGAAAGCCGATTAAAAAGTCTAAAAAGGAAGTAGAGGTGGTCTCGTCACAGATCAGAATTGCCGGAGGGCTGAAGGCAGATGTGTTTGATGTAGCACACGAGAGTGCAGCCGTGTCACCTTCATCGCGTGGGTGAGGGTACGTGTCTTGGGTTTTTAATGCGGTGGGTGAGGTACGCATGTCGGGTAGACATGCCATTTCCTCTGTTTCTCTATGTGTTACCTTTCGTTTGGTGCGCACCTGCCCTCGCCACGACAAGGCTCCAGCTGCATGAAGAGCGGCTCGATGTCTGGCGGAATGCCTTCGCGTGTTCCAACATGCCACTGTCTCCTGATGATTTTTGCTCTTGCGCGTCTCTGAGTTTGCCCCCCCCCCCCTCCTTCCCCTCCTCCCTACCCCCCGTACTGTGCCTCCCTCTCTCCCTTCCTCGTGTATTGCGAGACTCCTGACAAGTCGTTAGTGTATCACCTTCTGCTCTGCCCCCCTCCCCCTCCTTCAACACGTCGACGATGCTACCTCGAAGGGCACAAATGTTTCTTCTTCTCTTCTCAAACTGCCACTTTTTTGGTCCCTCTGACTGGAAGGCTCGCTATATTGTGTGTTTCCCCCGTTTAGTTACTCAGTTAGGTGGCGGGGCACTCGTTTTTAGAGGTTCTTCTTTTCATTGTCGTTCGCTTCCTTTTTGCGTGTCTCTTTCTCAAATTCTTCTCCTTTCGGTCGATTTCTGCTGGGTTGTGGGTTGGCCTCTGGGAAGGTTGTCAGTGCAAAGGCTGTGCATCGATGCATACATGCGCTTATGCACGTAGTACACCTTCACTCACGCCACCCCCATCCACCGGAAAATGAAGACAATGTGGCGTTTTTTTTTTTTTCCTTTCTTTTTGTAGGTTTGTCTCCCCCCTTTTTGGTTGTTCTCTCGTTCCCTTCAGGTCTCTTTTCATTTTATTTTTGCCGATTCGCGCTTTCGCTGGTTTCTCCATTGCTCCTTCGTACTCCTCTCCCCCTAAGTTCTTCTTCCCCCATTACCGGTATATGTACAGTAGTCTTCGATTCGAAATCACTGGAAGGGCGCGAAGAAGAAAGGCAAACGTCGGCGTTAAAGACAGGCAAATAAAACCGAAGAAAATCAACTTGATCAGCCAAGCCCTAGCGGGGAAGTTATGGACGCGGTGCCCCTGCTGTGTGGGATTTTCTTTTGTGTGTGTGCAAACGTATTTCTTCACGACATGTGGATCGGCTGCACTGCCAACTGTCAAAAGCAAAAAGGACTCTCTAGCGGACGTTCGAGCGCAAGGGCCAGCCCTGAGTGTGCTCTAGAAGCTTGGGTGCGGTGGTGCGCGTCCAAAAATGGAGAATGCTCACGCGCGTTAATGTGGTTGTGTGCTCCTCTGTCTGCTGGTGAGTGTACATCGATGATCTTCTTGCTGGTATGTTATCTATGCCCCTGAGGACGCGGGACACCCCGGATGCCACGCACCGGGGAGCAGTGCACCCCCCCCCCCCCCCGCTCTGGGGGAGCCAGGCAGTCCCCTAGCGCTGCCAATGCAGACGCAGTTCTGGCGGTCACAGGGAGAAAGTAGCGGCAACGCAGGGATGCCAAAGCGATGTGCCGCCGCTGATGTCGCCGGTCAGATACTGGATGGCGCTGTGCCGGAGCGATCCGCGACGGTAAAGACGTTTACGCCCATCGATATGATGGTCAGAGTGCCAGCGTGGCTCGAATGCGTCGCACTGGGCCCTCGCTGCCCACTGGTGTGGGAAGCCTGAGCCACTCTGCGGAATGCATCGGGTGGCGGCCGGCATGATGGGAGCAGCTGTAAGGCGACCTGCGGCACGCTGGGTGGGTAGAGTGGGAGGAAGGGGCCGTGCTCCGATGACGGCGTCGGCGCACTGCTGTAACGCGTGCATCTGCAGCTGCCTCGCACGACACCATGGGCCTGCGACAGGCCGAGGTGTAGGGCAGCATTGAGCTCACGTATGGCAGAGAGTAGACCCGGTGAGCAAAAAGTTTCTTATTGTTTTCTTCGTCTCTTGTTTTTTTTTTTTGTGTCGCACTGTTTATTTTTCTCTCCCATACGGCTTCTTTCTCTCGTTGTGCTCGTGAGTGCAGCTGTGTGGTTGTTGGTGTGTCCATCTACCCTGCTTTCTTTGTTCTCTCCGATCACGATGTTTCTCTGTGCCCCCGCCGCCTTGTCGTGACGCTGGCGCAGCAAGGAAAAGAAAAAACCCAGGAGAAGGTAAAGTAGCGCCTACTCTACTCCTCCCCTACACGTCACTGGCTGTCTCTGCGTATCTAGGCACCTGTATAGGACCCCCAAAATGTATCTGTAGACCTATGTGTCTCAAGGCTTTTGCCCCTTGTTTCCCGCTGCACCACTGCGTGGAGCTGGCGCTTTCTCGCTACTTCCTCTGCAGCAACTGTTTGCCTGCTCAACTAGTGTAAAAGAGAGGGTAAAGCGGCCCAGATGAGTGCATGCTGGCGCACGGAATGTGCGACGGGAGTGGGAGCTGGTGCGGGCACTCCTTCTGCTTCTCTACTTCCCCAGGGTAAAAGGCAGGAAAGGGAGGCTCAAAGGGGGCCGAGCGAGATCTGGCGCTGCAAAGCGCCGAGAAAAGAAAACGATTGCTCTTGTGCTATGGCAGTCGCCAGAGTCAACCTTCCTTTGTATCTCATCCTTGTCCTCTCCTTCTCTTCCCCCCCCTCCCCCCACCCTCCCTGAATCGACGGGTCTGCGGGTTTGTCTAGAGGGGGGATACGATAATAAAAAGAAAGAAGAACGCATTAAAGTGCAGAGTTGCAGCTGAGAAACACACTTTTGGCTTTGCCTGTGTGTACATGTGTGTGTGTGTGTGGAGGTCTCACACTGACATTGCACAGCACGGTCACCCTTCTCGACACGGTGGAGGCACATTCGAATTGCCATCTCCTCGTTCCTGTACAACGCAGGAGGCTTGCCTTCAGCGAAAGGGACGTACACAAGAGAGAGGTGGTGGTGGGGCGCTGCTGCTCGCATCATTCTTGATTTTTAGTAGTCGCTCTTTACCACGTCGGCTGAGGTACACGTGCACAAGCCAATAATTCGTGGTGACGGTGGGGTGAGTAAGTGCAAAGTCTCTCAGGCCTCTCCATGGCTTCTCTTGCACCGCAGATCCTCGCCGCTCTGGCGTCCGCCTCCAGCCCTGTGACTGAGAGGCGCCAGGAAGGTGACGCTCAGCTCCAGCAGCTTAAGCTGAACGCCACTGTGTACTTCTCCAGCTGCGCCGAAATCTTTGTTTCGCAGCAAGCTGATCTACGCGGGCGGCAGCTAGTGGGTTTCCAGCTGAAGAATAGTCTCGCAGACCCTGCGTGTGCGCAGAACACGCAACTTCAATTGGCGGTGTGCGAGCACGCAGTCGCCGATCCGCAGCGTATCATCCGAAATGTCGCCGGCAGTATTATCAGCGTGGCGGTGCGCGAGGGGCTGTGGCCTGCGGAGCCGGTCGTCCGACAACTCGGCACCATTCTCACCCAGCGCAGCAACGAGCTTGGCGCGGTGCATGGCGCCATCCGCGCCTTGTCGTACATCGTCGACGATGCCGTGTCGCTGCTCGATGTGGCGGGGCTGACGAAGCCGGTGCTGTTTGCTGCACTGCCGTACCTCACGTCGACGGCCTTTGGTACAACTGGCGCAGACGCGCTTGAGATACGTGTCAAGGCTTTCGAGGTTGTTGCTCTGATTTTAGAGCATGCAGGCATGGACTTTGAGTCCAGCAGCTACCAGAGTCTGCAGGGCGGCATCATCGGCGTTGTGCAAGCGTGCTTCGACAACCTAAAGGCGCCCCTCTCCCAAGCCATCGCCACACAGTGCATTCGTTGCCTTGCGCTGTCCCTCACGTTCTACCGAGATATCGACGATGACCTGTTTGAGCAGATCGGCCAGCTCATGTACCAGGCGACCACTGCAGGCAACGGGGCTGCTCCGGCTAACGCCGAGGAAGAGAGTCTCCGCATTGAGGCGACGGAGTTCTGGCGCGCCATCTTGCACTTCCCTCACTTTGCTCAGGTGGCTCAGTCCACTGTCGTGCAGATAATTCCAGTGATCATTAATTCAATGATTTACTCTGAGATGGAGATCGGTATGCTGCAGGCGAGTGCCGAGGACTGGCAGGTGCCGGACAAGATCGACTCAATCCGTCCACGCCACTACAAAGAGCACAGCAAGACCACTGGTGGCGGTGGCGACGACCAAGAGGAGGACGACGGCGATGACGACGACGAGGTGGAGGAGTGGAACCTGCGCCGCGTCTCGGCGTTGACGTTAGATGAACTCAGTCAGTACTACGGCGACCTAGTTCTTTTGCCAGTGCTGAGCTGTGTTGAGGGGATGATCCGCTCTGGACCGGCTAACTGGCGCCAGCAGGAGGCTGGTGTGCTTGCCATCGGTGCCTTTTGCGAGGGCTGCTACGACTCCCTGGAACAGTTTCTGCCTGATATTTGTCCGATGCTTCTGCAGTTGCTCGAGTCGGCTGATACACATTTTCTCGTCGTGAGTATTTCACTTTGGTCATGCACCCGTCTCGGCAGCTACTTCCTCTCGAGTGATTCGTTGATGGGTCGGCTGATGGCGTGCATTTTGCGCAAGATGGAGAACCCATCTAAGATGGTTCAGGGTGCTGCCGTCGAAGCGCTTCGCAGTATGCTCGAAATGGCGGAGGAAGGGAAGGTGGACGTGGCTACCCCAGCCATTGTGCGCACCATCGCGACATGTTTTGGCGCCTATCAACTCAAGAACCGTGTGCTTCTCCTCGAAGCAGTGCAGTCTGTGTGCCAGACCCTCGGCACTGCCGTGCGCAGCAGTGAGGAACTCATCTCCACTCTTCTTGCGCCGCTGGGTCAGCTTTGGTCACAGACTCTGAATGACAGCCCCCTTCTGTGGAGTCTGTTCGACTGCATGGCAACCGTGTGCTCCACGCTTGGGCCAGCGATGCAGCCCATGACGGCAGAGATCTTCAACCGCAGCTTCTCGCTGCTGCGCGAGCATCTGCAGCATCGACACGCCGCCCTGCAATCGGGTGATATCCCGCCGGATGAGGAGTTCATTGTGACCTCGTCCATCTTGCTGAGTGGACTCTTTGACGCCATGGGTTCGGGGCTGGAGCCTCTTGTGGCTCAGAATGAGCCGGTGTTTATGCAGCTGACGCTTTCCATGCTCTCTGACGCGTCGCCTCACATTCGGCAGAACGGCTTCTGCCTCGCCAGCGATGTGGCGCGCACCTGTCCCATGCACCTGCAGCAGGTGCTCCCCCAGTTTTGCGACCTTGCGGTGCAGAATGTCACCCTAGCCGATGAGTCGTGCTACGCGGTGGTCAGCAACGTTGCTTGGGCGGTGTGCAACTTGCTGGAGCATCAAGTGGATGGCACTGGTGCCCCAACGATGCAGGCAAGCCCAGCCATGCCACATCTGTTTGGACTCTTTGCAAAGTTGCTGGGACAGACGAACATTACGTCGGACATGCGCAACATGGCAGAGAATGTGTCGCTGTGCCTCGGCGTCATGCTCTATGTGGACGCTGACGTGGAGTCGAAGGCGGGCTGCTCCGTGGAGCTCTTTGCTGGTGCGTTTTGCCGCTTCGTGCGCAACGTCCGCGAGTCATCATCGCTACTGGAGGCAGGCACGAACGGTTTTTTGACCGCAATACAGCAGAAACCGAGCATTGTGCTGACGAATCTTGTGCTCTTTTGCGACCTTGGCTGCTCCGTGGCTGTGGAGGGCATCGAGGCGAGCCGTATGATCCGTGATCTGCTTTCAAACGCGTTGCGTGCGAACCCCGACGCATGGTGCCAGGCGCTCGGTTCCTGCACGGAGCCGACACGCAAGAAGCTGTACGAGCGGTACGGCTTTCAGTAGGGTGGGAAAGCCCGAGAGGTCTGTTGTGGTTGAGTGGGACGTTTACCGCCGCCGCCAACTGATCAGTCAAGGCGGGAAAGGAAGGTAGGACAGGAAACACAGACGTGGTGTTCACAATCGCTGGCAGCTCTTCGCAGGAAAGAGTCCACTACTGGCATGTGCATGAGAGAGAGAGGGAGAGTGTGTGTATGCATGCGCATGTGAATGTGAATGTGTGCGTGTGTGTGCACACAGCCGATTTGCCTCCATTTTTCCTTTCATTATGATCATGTTCGTCTTCACCTCTGTAAGTCTCGCTCTATTGTTTTCCCTTTGTTCCCGCTCAATGTGTGACTCCATTTTTGGTTTTGTTTTGTTTTTCTTCTCGTACTTCTCCCTTCCTCGACTAACTAAAAGAAAAAAGAAAAATGGAAGGCAATCAGAGAGGTGAGTGTCTCTTGTGTGTACATGCGGTGGTGTTCTATGTTTGTGTGTCTGTGTGACCTGTGCCTTGTCGAGTGGAGGGAGGAGGGCGAGGCAGCGAGCCGGGGGAGGGATAGTTTCTGTTTCTCTCTCCGTGTATCATCGGACTGTTGCCACCCCCTTTCCATTTCTCTTCTCTGCGGTCTCCTCTCTGGCCGTGCGTTATTTTCCTCTCGTTGGGTATTTGTGTTATGTACGGCGACGCCTTCTCCCTTCTTACGCACTCGTTTTCTCTTGTCGTCTCTATCGCTAACCCCCTCTCTCATGCCCTACCTGACGCAAGGCTTTTTTTTAGTTTCTGTTCTTCATCTCTACTCTCGTACGCTGCCCCCCCCCCCCCCCCCCCCCTCCCTCTCCGCCTCTTTATCCTTTTCTTTCCTGAGATCTCTCATCCCTTTCGTTTGAGGTGACGGCGTGGAAGAGAGGGTGGACGGTGGATGAGAGAGAGAGGAAAACCTGCAGACGGAACAGAGGTGATGCCAATGCGCGGCGTACGAAGACGTAAAAAGCGCATAGAGGAAGTGACGAGCTGATGACTGTGTATTGAGGCAAGCCACTGCTTTTCTCAATGCAGAGGCTGCCATACGTGAATAAAAAGCTCAGCAGCAGACGCGCCACAACAGCATGTATACGTACGCGCACTCAGAGGAGGCACAGTACGTGTGCGCGAGAATCCTAATTGTCCATCATCATCCCTTAATACGAATCATAGAGAGAGAATGCGGTAGGTCAGGGAGACGCCGGAGATGGCAACCCAGTGCAGGACTTGGTTTCTATGAATGAAGGGCTGTTTTGACGTCTCTCTCTCTGTGTGTGTGTGTAAAGGGGGACTGCAGACGTTCTCCTTCTCTTCCTCCTATGGTCTCTTGCCCCTGTCTCACACATACATACCTGCAGGTAAGCTGGACTGTGTTACATCGCGGACGTGCTCTGTACACTTCGATTCCCCCTTTTCTCTCGCCTGCAGGCACCGCCTGAGATCGTGTTCTGGCACACTGCACGTGACGAGGCACAACAGGGGCTGATGCCGAGAGGCGGGAGGGGGGGGGAGAGGAAAGCGAGAGGGGGTAGACGAGGCACGGGGGAGAAAAGGAGATAAGTGAGCGTGCCGGCATTGAACCATGAAGTGCAATGCCGAAAGCGTCGAAAAAAATAGTACGTGAGGAAGCACGAATGGCTGTTAGATGAAGTGAATTCTACTCGATTCAGCTACACATCCTTCTACTTTTCACTTTGATCAGCAGGTTCGGGCTGTGAAGCAGACGCACAGATGCGTGCATATTTCCCTTCGTGTATGCATGTGTCTGTCTGTGCATCGCCACATGGAAGAGCCAGGCAGACAATGCCATCACCGCCCCTCATGCCATCAATGACGATCTACATCTCTTATTGGCCCTCTACGCAAGCCTTCTACACCAGAACACGCCCACACACACGCACACATGCACATGCACATGCACACACACACACACACACACACAGGCAGCAGTGTGGAGCTTCTTATTTTTCCCCTGTCGATAACCACACAAACACCTCTCGTTCCTCTCTGCTATCATTGTTGCCTTGTGGAACGTGAGGGTAGAGTGCAGGTTGAGCCACCTACGCTAGTAAAGACGTACGTACGAATGCACTGCCGTACTTGATAATACTGCAGCGAGGGCACGTCTCAGAGAGTGAAGGCTGAGGACTGACTCTCACGCTCTCTCACTTCCCCTTCCCACGCCAGCGAGGGAGTGCGGGGATCCTTTTGGAAATAAAAAAGACTAGCGAATGACTCTTTACACGGTTGTGTTTGTTTGCCGCTCGGTGCTCTTCTCCGCGCGTAACGGTGCGGCGAGGTCGGGGGACGCTCGTGTTTTCCTTTCGCTGCTCAGTGGAGGCGATATCCTTTGTTCGGCGCGTCAGTGCTACTTCTAGTCTCCATTTTTGTTGAGAAAGGCCACAGTGCCCCTATGGTCCCTTCTCCATCGTTGTTTCTGCTGCCCGTGCCTCCCGAGTCAGTCTCACCCACCCGAGTCCCCCTTCGTATTCCTGTCCAGTGCGAGAAGAATGTGGAAAGGCGGGTAGCTCCGCACGCTCGCCAGTGCGCACGCACAACATATACGCCTATCGACGCCCTTGCAGGCGAGGCGCGCTCTTTTCCTGCCTGTATGGCCTCAGCGTAAGCGGCACGACTCCCCACACGCCAGAGGTCGGGTCCATTGGGATGAATATGCTGACTCGCTCATGGCCTTGATGTGGCTCACTCTCCCTTCTTTACTTCACCCCCTCCCTCTTCCTCTTTCACGCGGGTGAAGTATGGGGGTGCATTACACTTAGCTAGTCGTGTCCATCTCTACTCCCGCTTCACTGCAATCCACTTTTCACAACTACCGTTTTGTTGTTCTTTTCCTCATCTAACCCTCATCTCTTTTCTTCTTCGAAATCGATTCCAGGCGTGCTATTGATCACATTGTTTATCCTGACTGTCTATGCAGGCGTTGCTGCGCATCGAAGCTGAACACAGCATTTCCTCGTTTTTTAGTTCTCTGCTGTGGTGAGGTACGTTGCACGCACACAGTCGTGCAACCTACCCCACTCCGAAATTACTGATCTCCATTCCGTACCTAGTGCCCGCCTTTTTTTTCATGTGGATAACACGCCATTGCATAACAGCCAGCACGAAGGAAATTTAAACTTGCCTTCGTATTCGCGCGCTCACGCATGCACATCTTGCCGGGTGGTCGTTCTGCCTTTTGATTATTATTATTTTTCCACTTGCATTGCCAGTATCTTATTCTGATTCTCGCACTCCTACCCCTCCGCGACGGTGGTAACCCCTTCGCCCCGTCACTTCACCCTTCTGTTTGCAGCCCGCAGAGAGCCCTGAGGCACAACGGGCAGAGATGGAGATAACGAACAACAACGTGGGAATGCTGTTGCCCTATATGGACACGATTTTGCGCGACTGCTCCTTCTTCACGGTTGACCTGGAGTTCTCTGGCATTGACCATGACAGAGACGACGCCTGCGCGGAAGCACCAGAGCAAGCTATCCGCTCGCTCATGCGAAAACCATCTGACTTGTACCTGGCAAAGTTGCAGGATAGCAAGTTGTACAGTATAATGCAGATCGGCATCTCCGTCTTCACCGAAGTAGAGGTTGGTGACGCCAACGGGGTCTCGACTGCGAATGGGGCAACACCATCAACGGTGCCGTCGGCGGCTGCTCACCTGAAAAAGGAGGTCGCCGATTTTTTGGCGGCGGAAGTCGAAAATTACACCGCCTATGCTGAAACCACCGCAGTGGTAGAGAGAATTCTGTCGAGTGCAAACGGCTCTGCGAAGGACTTCGCGTCCGCTTTCAAGTACTTAGCTGATCAAATGCTTGCAGTTGCGCAGTCGTTGGAGATGGCTGCAAGGGCTAACAGCATTCGTGCCACAGAGGGGCCGCCGCTGTCGAGTCAGTCTCTCCCTATCTTGTGGAAGCGTTACCGCTTCTTAGAGACGCTCAGTCACGCTGTTGCGAGCTACCAGATAAAAAGCACTGCGGCCGATGCGACGGTGCCACTAACACCGTCGAAGTGCTACACGGTGCACACGTTCTCTGCACTGATGTTCCCAGCCGCCACCGACACTGAGGTGGATGTGACCCTCAACATTGCTACCGCCGAGTTCCTCGCCAAGAACGACATGGACTTCACGCGCTGGGTCAAGGAGGGGCTTCGCTTTGAGCCAGTTAAGGTGGCAGCCGCCCAACTCACCAAGAAGGTGGAGGCGCAATTGCAGGAGATAAATCTGCTTACCCAGCCGTACACCATGCTGAAAGGGTACAAGGAATGCATCGGCCGGAGACTAGACAATCTGCTTCCTCTTTTACCAGGTGAGTTGCAACTGGTAAGGTTTATTCTCTCTCTCTCGAGCAAGGAGTTTGACGATCCGGCGGCTGCGAATGTGAAGCAGTTTTACGTTAAATCACTTGCTCTTATTATCTCCTTCGCGCGTGGAATCGTTCCAGAGTCGGCGCTGCCGGAGTACATCTACACGAAAGAGAAGCTGTACAGGGCGGAGATGAACGCGCTGTCAGCAATTGGTGTGACTAAGGCGAATCGCAGGTTTGTGAGGACTGCTGTCTTCAACACCTGGGGCAATGGCTGCAGCTCCAGCCTCGTCTCTCGTAGCTACGGCAGTGACCTCTTGAAGACCCTCTTGTATGCCACCGAAGTGCACCGGAAGCCCATTGTTTTCTACAATGGCTACACAGATGTAATTTTTCTGCTACTCGCCCTTTACGGCGCATCGAGTATGCCGCTCAACCTGCAGTCCTTTAAGTCGCTGGCGCATCGGCATTTCCCGTCACTTTTCGACACCCGCATTCTCAGCTGCGCCGAACCGCTTCAGGGCTTGGGGGACTTTTCTGGAAAGTTGTGGAATGTGGTGGATGAGATAAGCAAGGTAAGCACCATCGGGCCGTATGTATCGTTTAAGTTTGACTCGACCTTCTCTGGCGGCTGTGGCTCCACGCAGACCTCGATGACCCACAACGCAGCCTTTGATTCCTTGCTTACTGGCAAGCTCTTTGCGTTTGCCAAGTACGGACTAGAAAATGCCAACACCAGCGTCAAGGTGTATGAGAATATTTTGTCAACCTATGCAACACTGAAGTCGATCTACCTGGTAAGCCGCATGGATGGCATGAAGCGGGAGACGGCGGCAGTCGTGTACTACATTTCTAACAAGCCTGCGCTGCGGGTGGATATAATACGTAAGGCGCTCGAGTCGTGTAAGATCACTGCCGTGATCCTCTACCGAGGCCACGGTTATACCATTCAACCGATAGGTGCTGCGTGTCAGATGCCGAACCTGGTGCAGACGATGATAAAGGTACTGAGTGCTAAGGTCCACGAAAAGGTCGAGTTGTATCAAATTGAGCTTCGAACGCGCGCGGCGATCAAAGAAGAGAGAGAGAGTGATTGCACAGGTGAGACATAGAGGAAGAGCTCGAGGATGCTCACTAGGACGAGACCTGCCTGCATATATATATATATACATCCGGCTGAGTTAGCTGTGTGATGATGGTGTCGTGAGGCCCGGCTGGCGGAACGGATTTTAGGGACGCCTGAGGTGCATGGGTAGCAGAAAAAAAAACTGGAGCGGTCTGCCGCATTCGAAAAAGATTATGTAGAGGTCTTATGATCTTTGCCATCTCTGCCTGCTATAAACCTCTTTTCCGTCCCTTCTCTGTCTCGCTGCCACGCTCTCTCGCTTTGTTCGGTGACGTTCTTTCTTTACTCGTAATCATTACGCTCGCAGCTGGAGGTGCCGCAGCTGGAAGCAGGGTCGCACATGGCGGGTGGCGAAAGATGGGAAATGGGTACGCCTTCACTGTCAAACCCAAAGAATAAGAGTTTAGTACTCTGCGATGCGCTATTTTTTCGAACAAGGACACTGGACCAGACGATCAGTACCTCGTTGAGAGACTGAGGTCTATGCGGAGCTCACGACCGGTGAGGAGATGAGGATGGGCACACACCTCTCTCTTTCCTTCCTTCCTTCAGGCGCTGTAGTTTCAAGTAGCAGTCTCCTTCTCTGTACCCGTGGGTGTAACGGGACGGGTTTCCCTTCTTCACGGTGCCGCCCGGTGTCTCTTGGCAACGTTTCACCTCTTCGTGCCCGTCTGTCTGCCCCGTCTCGCTCCGCCTCTTTCTTTGCTGCCATTTTTCTCTCCATTTTTCTTTTATTTTTTTTTTTTTCGTTCTCTCCTTCTATTGGTTGGTGTCGCAGCACCGCCCTAGTTTGTGGCCTTTTGCCTCAACGCCTCTCTCTTTTCTTTTGTTGTGTGTGTGTGCGCCCTCTCCCCTTTCGCACGTAACGTTACCCGTTCTGTGGCTGCGCGGCCGATTGTGATGAGCGCGTCAAGTGCATTAAAGAAAGATCCACCACCTACTCACTCACCCAGCCCCGTCCCTGCATCTGCAGTTGCGTCGATACGCACATACGTTGGCACCCGTCCAGCGCATTCCTTTTCTTCTCTAGTGCATTTCCTTCTTTCGCTTCCTGTGAACAGCTTTCGACGATGTCCGCACACGATAAGAGTCTGGCATACCCCTTCTCCATCCCGATGAGGATGTATCGGGAACAGCGTGAGCGGCTGGGGGCGTCGCTCCAGCAGGCGTTCCCGGAGGGTGGCCACGCGGCAGTGCTGCAGGCTGCCTCTGAGGTGCCCGTGAACTCGACAGACTGCAACTATCTCTTTGTGCAGGAGAGCTACTTCTACTACCTCTTCGGTGCGGCGATGCCGGACGCGTACGGCGCCGTGCTCCCGGGCGGCAAGGGAATTCTCTTCATTCCGCGGCTGCCAGCGGATTATGCAACGTGGATGGGCCCACTGCCGACTCCGCATGGAGTGAAGGAGCAGCTAGAGATGGATGAGGTGTACTACGCGGACGAGATGGAGCAGGTGCTGCGGTGCTGTGGGGTTCACACTGCTGAGGTCTTGAAGGGCACAAACACCGACAGCGGTCTTGAGGTGCTGCAGGCGAAGCTGCCTGAGGGGACGGCGCTGAGCAAGTCCACCGACTACCTTTATCGCGTGCTGAGCTCACAGCGCTGCTACAAGACGGCACTGGAGGCTGACGTGCTTCGGTATGTGTGTAAGGTGTCGAGCGCCGCGCACGTCAAGGTGATGCAGATTGCAAAACCCGGCATGTCGCAGCACCATCTCGAGTCTACCTTTCTCCACGACGTGTACTACAATGGCGGCTGCCGGCGTGTGAGCTACACGTGCATCTGTGCCACAGGCCCCCACGGTGCCACACTGCACTACCCCGACAATAACTGCGTGATCGAAGACGGCACAATGGCGCTGCTGGACATGGGCGGTAACTACCGCGGCTACGCCGCCGATATCACCTGCAGTTTCCCCGTGAACGGCAAGTTCACTGAGGAGCAGAAGGTGATTTACAACGCGGTGCTCGACGCACACGACAAGGTGATGCACGCGATGAAGCCCGGTGTGAAGTGGGTCGACATGCATCTGCTCGCCATCCGCACAACCTGCACACACCTGATCGCTGCAGGTATTCTCAAGGGTGACATCGACACGCTCATGGCGAAAGAAATTATGCAGTACTTTCAGCCACACGGTCTCGGTCACCTTGTCGGCATGGACGTGCACGACGTTGGCGGCTACATGGAGGGCTGTCCAGAGCGACCGATTAAGAAGGATTGCTGCCGCCTGCGTACTGCGCGTACCATCGAGGAGGGGCTCTACATCACCATAGAGCCTGGCTGCTACTTTAACGCAGCGCTTCTGGAGATGGCGAAGGCAAATGCTGATGTCAAGGAGCATTTGAACATGGAAAAGATCGAGGCGTACGCGCAATTTGGTGGCGTGCGCATCGAGAGCGACGTCCTGGTGACGGAGGACGGCGTGGTGAACTACACTACTGTGCCGCGCACGGTGGAAGAGATCGAGAGCACTATGGCGGGCGCGCCTTTCAGGAAGGAGGTGGAGGTGTATCACAACTGAGTCAAGCCGCAATTATTGTGGTGATAGTATTCAGGATACTAGTCGATATATTTTTTCATCGATGCCGCGTAGATGCTTGGTATGCGTGTCGCTACTGCCTGTAGCGAACTTCCTGTTGAGCCGACGAGGGAATCGGGTCCAGATGCGGGTTGCACAGATGGGACCTTCCACACCGGCATGCTCACATTCTCGTGGGCTGAGAGGGTGGGAGGGACTCAACAAACTCCATCATGATGCAACAGTCACAAAGAAGATCAGAGAAACGACCAGACATAGAGAGAGAGAGGTGCTTCCCCCTTTTCTTCTTGCTCTTGTTGTTTTCCTTTGTTTGTAGGTTCTCACGTTCAGGTGTTTGGGAGTAAGAGGAAGCGCCGAAACAATAAGCAGTGGCTGTGCTTGACGCTTCTTGTCTCACGTTTGCTCGTTCTTTCTTTATTTCATTCTCGTCATTTTGGGGCTTCACGAATTCGCTGAGTTCTGATTGTGGGGGGGGGGGTTCGTTGAAGAATGACGGGTGAGTGCTTTCTTGTTTCTTTTTCTGCGCGCGTGTGAGTGTGAGTGTGTGTGCGGGTGATGCGTATGCGTATGTGTATATTCTGTGCGTCAGCGGTGCTTTTTTTTCCTTTGTTCTTTGGAGTGGTTTTGGAGGAGCGTGGAGCAAATAATTCGCCTTTTTCCTTCGGTTTTCTTGCTTGTGTCTTTCTATTCTTCCTTTTCTGCTGGGAGCCGATGATCGCCGATTGGGATGCGGGCAGAAGGGAGAGAGACGACCTCGCAGGGTCTGCGCGACTGTTGAGGCAGCAGGTGTTCGGGTGCGCGTGAGGAAGATACATACACACACACACATACCCCCACACAGAGCAGGAGAAGAGCTCTGCGTGCGCTTGCTTGGCGCAAGTGTGTGGGTGATTGTGGATGTGCGCAAACAAGGCTAGACGAGAGCAACTCAGAAAAGACAGGTCGGGGTAGCTGCACGCTATTCGAGATGAAGGACTCGAGCAGGATTGATGAAGGCCATTACGGGCGACCCAGTTTTCTTACCCTTCTTCTGTTCTCGGTAGACGCACGGCCTTTATCGAGACCTCTCTTCCCTTCTTCAGCTTCATCGGTCTTGCTGTGCTTGTCGACTCCGTCTTCTCCGTCATTGTCTTTTAAAGCACGTGGGCGTGTGCGTGCTCCATCCTCGTTCTTTCCCTTCTCTTTTTCTCTTTCCCTCTTGCGCAGGCCGCTAAGCCGTTCCTCACTTCCCTCGCTCGTCCACCGAAATTGAGTGCATTCTGGTGCTTTTTTTTTAAATAGGAGATGAGGAGGGGGCACCGACATTCGCGTGTGGGGAGAGACTCTCCGAAAATGAGAATGGAATAGAAGAGCAAAAAAAGAAACAGAATGAGAAACTGCTCGCAAAGTACACCCAAAGAACCATAACAGCAACCCCCCCCAAAAAAAAAAACGAAGCCAGTTGCCGCAGCTCTTCTCCGAGGGAGTGCCCTGACGAAAATGATGCCACAGCAGGGCATCACACTCCTCAAACCTTTCTGCTCGACACAACAGCCGCGGCGGTACGGTGATTTACCATGGCTGAAGGTGAGGATGATGTGTCGCGTGCAAAGGATAGTGCGTGTGGTCTGTCCACTGCTCCAGATTGGAGGAGCAAGCTGCACCCACGTGCGGGGCTGTTGATTGGCGCGTGAGTGTGTATGTGCGTGTACGCGCCTCCTTCAGTGACCCCGACCTGCCTCTATCATGAAAGAACCGTTGCTGACTCATTCCTCCGTCTTGCCACTGTTTTCTGTATTTATTGTTCCCTTGGGTGCTCTTCACCACTCCACCTCCACTTCCTTCCCTTCCCCTTCTTCTTCGACCTTCTACAGTCAACAGAGAGAGACTCAGCAGGCCCCCATTCACACAGCCCCGCGGTGTTGCCTCTGCTGACCGGCTTCCCCCTCCTTCTGTGGGTGTTGGTGTGGAGCTCACACAGCTGGTCCCAGTCGCCATTTTTGGGATTTGAAGGTGGCGTAGCAAGAGCCACAGAGGCTGCAAGATGAAGTGGAAGCAGGCACCTCGCACCTCTGCCAAGAAGACGCCATCGATTTCCACGAAGAATGGCAACCCCACCGCCAAGGTGATCTCTACGTCCGCCGCCTCCTCCACCTGCGACCTTGACGAAGTAGCGCTGTTGTTCAACACCATCAAGCATACCAAGGCGCAGAAGGACGGTAGCCCCGCTGCCGCTCAGCTGCCGCCTCTGCAGAGGAAAGTGGGAGGGGGATCAGCGAAGGCGCATAATCCCAAACACGCATCAGCCGGCGTCGGCGTGTCTTCTTCATCATCCTCACGGGGCGTTCAGGTTAGACCTGTTCGCGATGGACTCTATCATGCCCCAGAGAAGTCGGTGCAGATGAGTGACAACCAGTTCTTCAGCGGCACTTGGCTGAAGGAGGACCGCAATGCCACCGCTGCTTTCACCACTTGCTCTGCTGTCACAAGCACGGGGTCTCCCGAGGTGTCCGAGGCGCTGCAGCGCAGGGAGGGCGTTGATCGCATCGTGTCGATGGAGGAGCTAGCCAAGATGCTGTCACGGGACGCCAGGGCGGGCACCACCCCCAACTGCCCTTTTGACTGCGATTGCTGCTTCTGATCTGCCGACTGGAAGACTGTGGTGGAAGTGGGAGAGGTGCTGCACAGCCGACGAGAAAGGCCACAGCAGCAACCCATGAGTTGTGTCTGTATTCATGCACATATATATATATATATATATATATATAGTTCTGCCGTTGACGTCTGTGCATCACCAGAGACAAAGTGTGTGTCAAGCGCCGTATATGTGGTGTGTTAATTGATCGTGTAATAACATTCACTTCGGAGACATCCACAGCGAAAAAGGCAACAAAAAACAAGCGGGGTTCGTAGTTTTCCTTCTGTGCGAATGAAGACGAGGTGCTATTGTGGGTGCCGGTGCAAGTGAAAGAATCCCAGTCGCTGGTTTAATGGGACTTTCCTCTTTCCTTCAGCTATGCTTTCAGTTTCAGCTGCACGAAGCCAACCGACTTCCTCGCTCTTCTCCTCTTTTTTTTTTGGTGGTGATGGTGCCTTTTCATAGCCGGGCCCTCGCAATATTCTCTGCTCCTTCTCGGACTTGCTCACACTCGTGCTTGCCCAGCGTGCAAAAAAGGACCAGAGACTCTACTCGCCCCTACGCTCGGCCCAGACAACACGGAGGCGCCCCGTGCCTGCGAGAAGGTCTGTAGTTCTAAGTCTGGTCCTGTATGATGGAATACAAAACCTTAACTGCCTCTTTCTAACACACACCCACATACAAACTGTTTCTCCACCGCACTGCGCGCGCAGTCTTCCATCCGCAGAGTGTACGCCACTCGCTTCATGCTGGTGGTGATGGTGGGGGAAGCTGTTAGAGAGACGGCTTTATCGACAATACACGCTCGAAAGCGCGCGAGAGAGGGGGAGGGATAGATTGGCAGACATGAAGTGGGAAAAGGCGGCAACACCGCTGAGTTAACGTTTCGTATTTTCTTCCGTCGTCACCCACTACATCCTTTCTCAAGCACCGCGATCGACTGAAGGCGAGGTGCTCACACAATAGTTAAGCGCTTAGACTTTTGCAATGGCCTCTGCCTCGTCAGATGCGGTGACGCGAGTTACAGCTCCTGATGACCCTGCGGCTCTTCTGCCGTCAGCACGAACAACCGCACCACGCCCTCGCCTGAACGTGTTGGAAGGACTGCAGTGCACACCGTCGCGTCGCTCGCTCAAGTTACCTGCCCACTGGCATGCGCGACAGTTTCTTGCCTTCGACACCACTATCAGCCGCGACGAGCGTCTCCTCTTGTTTATGGAGATATTTGCGTTTCGTCACCACCTGGTCGACCGGCGCGTGCTGCCTGACTTTCAACCCGCCACGTACGCCCCGGAGGAGCTGCTAGAGGTTCGTGTCATCACCGACCCCCGGCACCCTGCATACGGGCAGGCTGGGCTTTTTGCCAAGAGCACCATTCCTTCCAACACCGTTGTCACACCATATTCGGGCTTCATTGAGGTCTTCTCCACGTCGTGCAATTCTCGCACGTACACGATGGGGTTCGGCGCCCTCGGTGACGACTATGCGCTCGACGCGGAGTTTGTCGGCAACTACGGTCGCTTCGCTAACGACCCACGTGGCGTCGGGACTCTGCAGGCGAACCTCTCCGCTGAGAACCGCTTTAACAATCGCGGGGAGTCTTTCACAGCACTCGTGTCGCGGCGGCAGATCAGCGCGGGAGAGGAAATACTCATGTCCTATGGCAAGGCGCATAGACTGAGCGCAACACCGTGGATGAACGTGCAGGGAGAGCCAATCATGCGACCGCGCCTCGGCGGTGTCGTGCCGTTTCCGTCTTTCCGTGCTGAGTCGCTTTCCGCTGCCGCCGCCGCTGTTTCTGCGTCGCCTGCGGTCACCGCGTCGTTGCCACAAAGGTCTGCTGACGGCGCCAAGGAGGAGGGTAACTGTGCGGCTAAGGGGTCCGGCTTCGCCGCCAACAATGCCTCCGCATCAGGTGATTTTATCTCAATATCCGAGGTTGACTGCTCATCAGCACCTGCAACCGATCCCACGTGCGCATTCTTGAATGCAACGGACTCGAAGCAGCCACCACCGCTTTCTCGGTTCTGCTCCGACATCGCTAACGATCTTCTTTGGGAGTGCACGCAGTGTGGTATGTGGTCGATCTGTGAGGCGTCAACCGCCGATGCGCCGCTGCGCTGCGAGGCGTGTGCCACTCCAAAACTGAATGGCGCACGACTAATCAGTTTGCTCAGCAGTCCAGGCATCACCCAGGCGGCGCTGCTGGCGGAAGCAGGACTTGATGCGCAAGGTTGCTCTGCAGCAATCACCTCCACACCACCGCAAACGCAGGCCTCCGCTGCGTCGCTTACCTCCTCTACTAGCTTCAGCTCCGAGCACACGGACTGGCCTATGAACGTGCCGTTTCTACCATGGCAGGTCTGGGATGCCGCGGTGCCACTAACGGTGCTAGCGAAGCACTCACGCTTTGAGACGCAGGGGCACATGTTCGTGTACACGGTCGACACCGGACTGGGCCGAGAGAAGCGCAGTCGCAGTGTACGCGAGGCCTACGCGAGTGAATCCAGGGCTGCTGCGCACGGGCCGCGAGGGACCCCCAACGCAGGGCAATTGATGGAAGCCTGTTCCTCGAAGGCGAGTCGGTTTCAGTCTCCCTCCCATGACACAAATGACGCATCGCGAGCGGGAGTGCGAGTGCATGATGAACACTCTATTACCACAGAAGAGAACCCGACCGGCAGCCGTAGCCGCAGCAGCGCCAGCCACAACAGCAGCCGCTCCAAGTGCAACGCGTTGTGGGAGCGACAGGGCGATCTGGACTTGGAGGAGTTGGCACTTCTCAGCCCCGGTATTACGACACTGCCCCTGCTATTATCTCCTACTTCTGCCGCCTCGCCGACTAAGCTGTCCTTTACTGATAGAACCGTATCAGCGAGCGGAGAACGCTTTGATGTGGCCGGCGGTAATTTGGCGCTTGCACAGATGGGAAAATTCACCACGGTCGCGTCGCAGGACACAAGGGACTCCGCTGCAGCCATCTTGACACGATCCCCGCTGTCTTACCTCTTGTCCACAACGCAGGAGGTGGATCGGCTTGTTGTTCTGCATCGTACCGCCGCCAGTGATCCGTCACGGGTTCTTGAGACATCGTATTCGCCGCAAATGACCCTTGTTCGCCGGCGCTTACAGTGCATGACGCGTCGACTCTTCACTGGTAAAGCGTTTCAGCCGGGCGATGTCGTCAGCTATGTGGGCGGCCTCGTGCGGCAACGATGTGACCCCCGGTGTCGTGTGTCCAACTCCTGCCTCGAGATCCCCCTTCGATTCTTTCTCCCGATGCGCCTGCGCCTCCGATATGGCGGCGCTTGCTCAGCGCGCTCAGACGATTGCCCATGCGCCGCGGCGGAGGATGCGGCGTTGCAGACCTTCTGTGACCGCCTCGATCGCCTCTCCCTTGTTGTGACAAACGAGTTCATGTACTGTCCCTGCCTCGTGCTGGAGGCAAAGGCGACGGAGGCAGGGACGGCGCTCAACGGCTCTGCCAGCGATATCGTTGGGTGCATGGACGAAGTGGATGACGCACTCGAGTCCTGCAACGTGGCCCTCGTGCTCACGTTGGACGCCCTGGGCAGCCCTTTTGCATGTGCGGTGGCCATCAAATCCATCGGCGCCTTTGAGCCGCTTCTGGCGCGTGCGCAATAGTAGTCGTCAGAGGGGGGGGGGGAGTGAGAGAGAGAGAGAGGGGGAGATTAACACAGGTGTAGGTAATCTCCGCGATGTGTCATGACGCTTCCAAGTCGAGTGCCTTTTTTTGTTTGCTTTCTCTCCCCCTTCCCAGGTTATTCCCCTCGGAAGTCCCCTTCCCCCCCCTCTCGCGAAACCGCACCATCGCCGGTTGTTGTGTGCAGCTGGGAGGGAGGGAGCGCCGCCTTACTGTGGAGCGCGAGTTTTCTCAGTTACAAGTGACTTGGACACGCCAAGAGCTGAACGGTATCGGCAGTGTTTACGCACGTTGCCCCTGATACCCTTTGTACAGCAAGAAAAAAAACAAAACGGCTTCTCAATCCCACTTCTCCGCGACGGCGGCCGTGGATTAGCCCTTCCACTCCTGCACGGCGTTTTCTGTCTTTTTTTTTTTGCTTTGCATGTCCGTGTGGTCGTGGAAAGTTTCGAAACAGATGCATACAAGCGCACAAGAGGACAGCATACGATATCCCTCTCCCATTTCCTCGCAGTTCACATGCACGGGCTTCATCTGGCTTTGCGATACGATGTAGACGCCACGGCACTAGTCCTGCGTGGAGGCAGCTGCCTCTCATGATGCCGCTACACTCTTTTCTCCTTTCCTTTTTTCCCTCTTCCCTCTTCTTACTCTGGCTCCTGTACTGTTTCTGTGCTTGCATCCTCCCTTGTTTCTGGCCTCACATCACCCTAACTTAACGTGCGCGCACATACATACCCGCGTGCTCGTCTCACCGACTCTCTTTTCCTTTCGCGTGTATGCCCACTCCCTATCTTCACACGCACTTCCGTTCCCTCTTCTATAAACACGCGTGCCCCCCTTCTTCCCTTTCCCTCGTCAAGTCTCCACAGGGATGCGCACCTCTCTTTTTGGTCTGCCGCTTCCGTAGTTTTGATGTGGCAGGTCGGCGTCTAGTGTTGTGCCCCTTTTGCTCTTCCCCCTTTTAAGGGTTTCTGCCACAATTCGTGTTGCCGCCGTGTATTTCAGATTGATGTTTTTCTTTTGCGTCCTGTTATCCTGTATCACACAGTCGCCCTAGAAGCTTTCCCTCTCCTTTCTTCCCCTTTCCTCTTTGCCACTCCCTGCCGACATCCTCCTCTCGCTGTGCGGGACTGACAGACTTCTCATACCCCGTCTCGTGTGCACTCGTTGAAACTCTTTTCCTTTATGCTTCGAGCGCGTCGACTCCTTTCTTCTCATCTTTTTTTTTTTTGTTCTTCGTGCCTCTCCGCAACGCCCACCTTCATCTTTGCGGCTTCTTGCCTCCTCGTTCGTAAGGCAGGCGCATAGAGAGAGAGAGAAGACGGGTAACGAATTGCCACGACTATAGCGGTGAAAAGGCGGGGGAGCGAGAAGCCAAGCGACAGCGTCCTCTCGGAGAGCTGAACGCGGTGAGTGACAAGCGAGCATTCCAGTGGTTTCCCAGGCCACTTCCACCCCTACGTGGTGGGTGCGACGACAAGCGGAAAAGTAACAGGGGAAGACGCAGGGGTTGCCATTTCGCTTTAGCTCTTGTCGGTTTCTTCGTTTCTTTTGTACAACTTTTTTTTGTCTTGGTCTGTGGTTGTTCTCGCCGTGCTCCTCGATCCCGGCTCGCTTGTCAGCGCTGCATTTTGCCTCCTTCCCGTTGTGCATTATTATTATTATATATTTTTTTTCGGTTGCTTGTGTTTCGGTGGTTATGTTTCTCTCTGCTTTCTCTTGCTCCCTTTGACCTCGTTTCCTTGTACCATTGCGCTGCCGTGCTTCTTTGTCGTTATCATATTCTTTTCCCTTTCCCCTTGTTGCTCTTCGTGTGTGCATGCGGAGGGCGCTCTGTCTCCCCCCTTCTCTTTTTCTGCGTGTATGGATGTGCTCGGATTTGTTGCGTTTTTTTTTCTCCTTTCCTGCCATTTTTTGGCCACACTGTGCACCCTCTCACCCGTCCTCCTCTCTCTTTTCACGCTTCGCTTCTCATTCTAAAAGCGCCTTCGGCCTATTCCACTGCGGTTGTTCTCGTGCACAGGTGTGGTGAGGCGTGCTAAGGTGTGTCACTCTCTCTGTGCGCCACACCGGCTTTTTCTTGTCTTTTGACAACTTTGTTGTTGAGTCTCGATTCTTCTTGTGGAGTGTGCAGCTTTTCTGGTTTCGCTTGCTTTGCTCCTCCCCCCCTTCCCCACGAATTAGCCTTTGTCTGACACCGCGAGCCGCCCTCGTCTCGGCAGGAGGCAAACGATCTCAGTCACCAGATTAACATACGGGTGAGTGCTGCGGCTGTCATGAGCGGAAGTGGAACAACAAGTAACGGCAGTGCCGCGGGGCTCTCCAGCAGCAGCAGCGGCATCAGCACCAACAGTATCGCACCTACGTCAACACGAAACAGCGAGAACTGCACGAATAACGGGTCAAACAACATAGGCAAGAAAGCAAAAGGGACTGCGGCTGCCTCGATGACACCAGAGGCGAGGGGTAGTGGGAAAGACTACTATCCAGCTGCTCTGACCAGTCCCATCGCCACCTCAGAAGATGGAGGAAATATGATAGGTTCGACTGCCACTACGGCTGGCAGCGGCCCGTCAAAATCGCCTTCATCCGAAACAGTGACGATTGGTGTGACGCCAGTAGAGAGCGCCGTGTCGCTGCGCTCACCGGTGGACACGCTGGCTCGAGCGCAGAAGCTGCCGCAGGCCTTTACCACCTCGCTTTTGAACCTCGAGGTGAAGGTGCTGACGCAGGCTCTCGGCGCGGAGAACCAGTGGGCGGAGCAGGGCGACGGCCGTGTTGCATTTTGCGACTTTACCATCCGTGTCGTCGCGCCTGAGGTCAGTAAGGAGGCGCAGAAGGAGAAGGTGGCTGAACTGACGCCCTCTGGTGTCGCTGACGCAGCCGCGGTGCACGGAAACGGCGACGTAGGGGCTGCGACACGGAAGAGCACAGCCGCTCCGAATGCGTCGGCACTCTCGAACACGGTCTCTGAGTTTGACGAGGATGACACAGCGGACGAGATGATCATTCTCGAAGACACCATCAGCAGCGACACCCCGTTTGTTGGCGAGAATTGCTGCATTGTGTGGAACAGTTTTGAAAAGCAGCTCTCTCTGTGTCTTATGTATGCCTCAGAGGAGGGCTACTCCGCGTCATGGAGCGCGCTAGTTGCGCTGCAAGACAAGAGCTATCCAGCATTTCGCTTTGACCTCTTAGAGCGATGCCGGCCAGTCAGTGAGCAGACGGTGCTGGCACCGGGTGCCAGCACGTCCTCTACCACCTCATCCACGGCGGCGACTGACAGAACAGAGGGGGTGGTGCTTCCATACTCGTACTTCATCCATGCGAAGTATGACCCCCCACTCGGCTTTATTGAGCAGCACGCGCTGTCCCTCTCCATCATTGAGCACCGTCATGGGACAAACCGAGCCCTCTACGCGGACAAGGATACGGTGCTGATAATGCTAAGCATGGGGAACGCTGACTTACTCGACTGTCTCATATCAGAAGCCACATTTCCGCTGCTTCTCTCGGGGCTGCAGTGTGCGGCGGAGCCGTTGAGCTGGTCGGTGCCAGAGCCACTGCAGCTGCTACACATCCCTGAGGAAGTCACCAATCTTATCCGAAAGGACCGCTGGATCGGCTTTTTGCAAGAAACGGTTTTTCCGAGTTGCGGCGCCGCAGACTTGGTTGCTGAGCTGCCCACCAAATTCGCAGCCATGAGTCGGAGAATTCGAAACGACATTGTGTGCTTGTTGCTCAGCTGTGACAATTTGTTCTCAGAGGCTTGTGAGGCGCTGCGGGTGATGCCTCCGGT
This sequence comes from Leishmania braziliensis MHOM/BR/75/M2904, assembly GCF_000002845.2. Classification (NCBI taxonomy): domain Eukaryota; phylum Euglenozoa; class Kinetoplastea; order Trypanosomatida; family Trypanosomatidae; genus Leishmania; species Leishmania braziliensis. The sequence continues at coordinate 896,664 of NC_009326.2, forward strand.
GATGTCCGGTACGATGAGCGGTGGACCGAGTGCGCGCAGCCGCGTTCCGTCCAGTGAAACCTCGTCGAGCGCGACCTCCTTCAATTCTGAGGGACGTAGTAACATGGGTGCAGTATGGAACGGCGCACCGTCACCCTCGTCCACACCACCGGCGATGGACATCATGTCCCTGGCGCAAAAGGCGGAGCTGCAAGTTCTTGCTCACCTACGCTTCTTCCGAGAACTCGTCACCCTTAGCATTGCCGAGCTCGGGCGTGAGATGGTGGGTCCAATTGTGGGCAAGATTTATCACAGCGGTCTGCTGGAGCCGCTTTCCCTCGTGGCGGAACGGTTCGCGATGCCGAGCGGAACGGCAGCGGCGTTCGTCAAGCATGTTATGGACAGTAGTGGGGGCGGAGTGAACGGTGCTCGGCGCTGCGGCGGTGGCGGTGCCGCCTCCAACTCGAGCAGTGGCGCCGCTGATGGGACAAGCAGCACCGCCAACTACTACTCGCTCGTTGTGGAGCAGGAGCTAGCGGCAGTTCTGGACGTCACGCTCGTGCGGCTGAATGAGCGGCAGGAGGAGCAGCTGATGAACGAGCACGTACGGGCGCCGATCTTAGCGGACCCCGTCAAGTACAACGGCATCGTCACATTCATGCTACGGCAGCTAATTGTGAGTGGGACTACCGGGGCAGCCTTGTCGACTGGCCTCCCTGGCATCAGCACCAACGCAACTCGCCCGACTTACTCTACCTTGACGTCATCGAAGCGTATCCTTCGAGACAGCATGTCGTCCTCCAACCCATTAGTGCTCTTTCACGTCCTGGGCCTCCACGATGACGAGGGGTCTGCCACGTCGGAGCGCTTGCTGGACGCCGAGAGCACTGACATCCGCAATCGTTTTCACAACTTCATAATCACCAAGTACATTGCCCACGCCACACGTGGCCTCATGACACCGGTGCCGCTGCCCCCCTCCCTCAGCGGCGTTGTCGGCCCTGCCCGCAACATTCCTATCGTGCAGTTTAGCAACGTCAGCGCGACGCAGAATATCGGCGGCAGACCTGTGCATCACGACGGTAACGGTGGCGGCGCCGGGGGGGCGGCGGTTGTGGCGTCGAACACCGGCCCGGGATCTGGCGGGGGCGGTGCGGTCTCGCCGGTGTTACCGCTGCCACAGGGCATCACCCCCGCGCTAGTGCGGGTACTCGAGTACATGGTGTCCCTCACCAACAACGCGAATCGTGAGTTGATGCTCAAAACTGTCTTCCACTACAAGTCCCACATCTGGCAGTTCATCGAAGGTGTGTGTGACACCCTGTGTGGTGCGAATGGAGCTGGCGCCCGGTGCCAGGTCGGGCTTGATGTTCTGTGTGGTTGCGTACGCTTTCTAAAGGTCATTGTGATGCAGATGACGGTGGTAACAGCAGAGGCGGATGTGAATCCGCTGTCGTCGTACGTGCCGTCGCGTGAGGCGTTGTCGCCACAGCTTATCACCACGATTTGCCGTCAACTCACCGTGGAGAGGGACACCTTTGGCTACCTCCTGAAAGCCTACAACCGGCTGGGTGGGCTGCGTCGCAATTCCGTGTTCCACTCAAGCTTGCGAGCGGTGCTTGACCTCATAGGCAAGTGCTCCACTCGCGAGCCGGAGGAAAGCGCCACAAACAACCTACGTGACGTCCGAAACTACCTCTTTTTCAAGCATCTTACGCAGCTTCCGGAAGTGTTCGCTTGTCGTTACCGCGAAGCTCTCCTGAGCGAAGTGACGGTGCGCCTTGGCCAGGAGGCGACGCACTCGCCTAACGACAGTGTCTCGGTGCTCAGCAGCACTGCAGGCAGCGATCTGACTCGCTGCTCTAGCAAACTTCGCTTTGTCGACGAGCTGGAAGCGGTATCAGGCGGCGTGGATGGCACGGTGGTGCCCAGCAGTGTCGTGAGTCCTGCCATCATGGTGAGCATGGCGAATGCGGAGGAAAAGCAGCGGAAGCGCAACATCCGCTCATCGGTCGAGCAGTCGAATATGATAGCCAACTATGTAGTGGGCCCACTACCACAAGTGCGTACCCTGACACCATTGGCCTTGGCGGATGCCCATGGTGGGCGGACTTCTCCCTCATTCTCGCCATCGGATCGCGTGAGCCCACCGTTGACGATCAGCATCACCTGCCCAAGTAGCAGCGGCAGCAGCAGCGAAGGCGGCTTCCACGCGCCAGTTAGTGATTTGTTCAAGATAAACGCCACGCAGCCCAATGGTTCTTCGGCGCATGGCGATGGGCCGCTTGGTCAGGTCGGCCCCTCTAGTGCAGCTGGGTCCAACACCCGGGAAACAGAGACGGTGCTGCAGCCGACCGTGCCGAGGGAGGAGAAGCCGCCGGGACGTCCTCGAAACTTTGCGAGCGTCCTCGAAAATTCCTCACGCACGAGCACCGCAGTGTTTGGCGAGCAAGTTGGCCGGAGTCGAAGCATGGCAAGTACCACAACAAGGGATGCGCCGCCGCTATCATCGCCGGAGGTGTTGTTGAGCAAATCTGGCAACAGTTCCGTTCCACAGTGGCTGGAGCGTACCAACGAGATTGCCTCGCCGTCCAATGACAACGTAGTTCTTCCCAAGATCAAGAAGCGCCTTTCAACTAACGGAAAGCGCTCGTGAAGTTGTTTCTTCAATACGCTGCCTTTTTGCTGTATTATCCCCTCAGCGCTCTGATGAGTGTGTGTGCGTGCTCAAGTCTGGTCTCGCATGTTTCCCTGCTTTCTTGTTTCTGCCGGGTATGTCTCATCAATGGGCACCGTTTCCTCTTCCCCCCCCTTTTTGTTCTCTTGGTGCTACGCGAACCATCTTCTCGCAGGTGTCACGTGAGGTGGAGTCACACCGCTCTTCATCGCATTCTGCGTCTCACACATCGTCCGTTGTTCCCCTTTTCTCCTCCCCGCCGTCATCATTCAATCCATCACTGTGCATATTTTCTTTCGATTTCCCTTGATTTCTTTGCCCTCTCCTTCCTCCCTCTCTCTTATGGTGTGCGGTCTCGCACCAGGCGGTGCAGCGAAATGCGGTAACCGCTGTGATCGCACCTACCCTTTACACGGATATGCAGATGTGTATACAATGACCGAAGAACACGCGAAAGCAACTGAGCAGCTACCCTTGACACTTGATGCGTGTCTCAGGTTCATCTTGTGCTCTCTTTTTTTTATGCCTGTATTGCTCTGGAAAAGGGGCTCATTTGATAGTGTTGTCTTCGTGACAGCCTCCCCACCGCTCCCAAGTCTCCCCTGCTGTTCTCCTCCCCTCTCTGTCTCTCCTCCACTCAGCAGCGACTTCTATTTTTTTTTCCCCTTCTGCGAAGATTTCATTGCGCATTTTTCTTTGCGACATCATCTCCCTCCCTTCTACGCCCTTCCTTGTTCCGCCTTCTTTCTCTTCTCCCTTTTCCTCTTTCACCTCTTCCTCCCTCTCCCCCTCGATGGCGAGTGCGGACGTTTGAAAACGATGGGACATCAACGAGGGAGCCGACGAAGAAGGCGCATTCTACTTTTGCCCCTCCTTTTTTTTGTTGTTCATTGCCATGATGCCCTCTCTGCCCCTGTCTGTGGGTGGGGAGGAGGGGGCGGAGGGAGTAGGTGGGTGGATGGCGGCATCGTTCCTTTTTTCTTTCCCTGTCCCGTTTCACCTTCGGTGATTTTTCTTTGCTCTTGTTGCTGTCGTTCTCTGAAATCTTCTTCTTCCTTCTCCTTTTGGATTCTCAAAAGTGCTCAATGTGGGACGCAGCGGCGGGGGGGGGTCTTCATCTAACGCCCCCCCTCTTTCTTTTTTTTGCTCGTTCGGCCTTTGTTGGCTTCCGATATCGCTTCATGTACAATCAACAACCACAACAACACCCCTCCGAAAAAAAAAAAATAAAGAAAAAGGAAAGCAAGAGCAAAAACAGTAGCTGCGAGGAGCCAGCCCAGTTGTACGTGCAGCAGAAAACGAGCAACAACAAAACGATGGCATGTCGAGGCAACACCGATACCTGGAAACGGAGATGCAGGGGAGCGAACAGGTAGTGCACGCTCTCATTGTACACGCAGGCAAGGATGTGGAGACCGAAACGACAGGGCCAGCGCACATGCACGCACACCTGCCTACATTGAGTGTGTGAGAGAGGTAAGGAGAAGCTCGGGGTTATCGCCGTTTTTTCCTATCATCGAAAAGTTTCTGCGACATGTGAGTACGCTCTGTGATATGTTGATCAATTCCTATGGACCTTCAGATATGGATGCCATCCTGCCGTGTTTCGCGTATCTTCCTTCCTTTTATCCTCTGCACTCGTTCGTGTGATCACCTTTGAGCTCTTTTTTGTTTGCTACGTGGCTCTCAACACACTCTCTCTTTGTCTGTGTGCGATTACTTCTCTCTCTTTTTCTCATGTTTTTTCACCTTACTCATTTTATGTCGGCCCCACAGATGGAGCAGCACGTGAGCCCCGTGCGGCGTTCTTTTCATCTATGACGTTCCCTTCTCTTTTCTTTTTTTTTTTTCGTCACACATATGTATGTATGTGTGCCTGTGCGTGACTTCGTCGCCGGGGAAGGAGTGAGTGGAGCTCATCTTCATGTGTTGCCTTTCCCATGGGTGCATTTCTCATGCCCCCCACCCGCCATTTTCGTCCTCTGTTTATTGCCAGTTTTTTCCCTATTGGATAAAGGCTCATCGTGTTGCAGCAGAGTTGCCATAGTCTCTCTCTAGTTCCTGTTGTCAGTCCCCTTCGCTGCGCTTCCAGTTTTTCCTTTTTATTTTTTTTTGGAGTCTTTCGCGTCCGCAGACGGACCCACGGCGCCGAGTGACCACTGCACGATCAAGCTCACTGTCTACTTTGTGAAGGGATGTTACCCTGTGCCGCCAGTGATGACTGTCGCCCAGTTATATTCTTTCTACAGGACGAACGCGGAACTGCACTGTGCGTTGCTCGACGGGTGCATCCGGAAGAAATGTGACCGCCACAGCGACAGAGACGCTAGCCCGCGCGCGTCTCCAGACTGCCCCGCTGATGTCCATCATCACGACAACCCGAAAGCGCGCTCGGGGTGTGAACAGGAATTGCTCATGCTGTCGCCCCCACCACAACTTCACCACGGATACACACAGCCGCAGTGTCTCTCTCATGGAGTGGGTAAAATGGAGGACCATTGGCAACCACCACTCGAAACACTTTCTGATCTGCAAGGACCCCTTATCGATCGTGGTTGACAACACGACTGCCGTTATAGGAAGCAGCTCTCCACAGGGTACTCTGTGCGTCGCCCGAGCATCGCTCTCTCAGACGTGTTCATCAAAGACCTGCAATGAACCAGTCGTGAAGGATGAGTACCGTCCTGCAACGCCCTCGCCCTTCCCCTCCGTAAACCTCGATCCTGGACACACATCCAGTCTAGCGATGCCTCCCCCCACCCCACCCGCGCACTGCACGCCCTAGCAATGAGGCGAGGAAAACGCCACCTCTCAGTGCGAGAGAGCAGGGCAAACGTATTGACGGGGGTGCACCAACAGAAGCCACCGCGACATCCCGCAGCTCTCACCCTTTGTGCGTCACTGAGACCCAGCCCCACGCCCCTCCAATCGTTCACAATGGGCGATCTTGAGAGGTCAGTCTGCGAGGTCCACTGTGGCTTCGTCTCAGGCGCCGACGAAGCTCACTGTGTCAGTGTCGATGCCCTCCCGTTACACTGCCGAAGCGATCCGCTGAACAGTTACAACCAGAGCGCCGCCACCTGCTGCGTCCCCGCGACGTAGAAAGCGGGGCTTATTTTGTCCCTGAATCTGCACATGCCTGAAGACGATTCCGCGTCCTACCGCCATGTGACGCTATCCAGCCATCTGTGCAAGTCACTCGAACGAATGGTCTCGCGGCGACTGCGTGACCACGTGGAAGACAAGTGGCGACCATCACCCTCTAGCTTCCGTTCTCGCAACCCCACCATAGATCCCCTGGATTGGTTACTCCATAGGGTGGTGCAGTGCCAGCCAGGTACCGAGATAGGAGGCGTGTTTTATGGACTGCACTAGCGCGTTGGACTTGGTAGATCGCGGCGGTGTCATCGCAGCACTGAAGAAAATCAGCATAGGCTCGCACCTTAGTCGTCGGATCATGTATTTCTCAGGCAGTCGTCGCGCCCGTGTTCGTGCCCACACGGCGAAATCGAGGAGTGGGCATGCCTACAGAGTCCTGCAGGGATCAGTCCTAGGCCCTCTTTTCTTGATTGCAGTAAACCTGCTGAGCGTGGAGCTGAAGAATGTGCCTCGGACTGTACCACGCCATCTTTTCTGATAACCTCACATTCCTATCGCGTTTTCCACAGAGGAGGATGTGATAGGAATGACACCTCGATTTACCCTCTGGCAAGGTGAGGGGTGGCGCACTCGGGCCTGGAGCACCACAATGCAGCTGAGCGTCCCCCTCAAAAACTGTGTGCGCACTCTCTTTTTTTTTTTTGTTGTTGTTGTCTTGCGCGGCACGGCGATCAACTGTGGCTCTCCGTTGTGCGCATGCACTTGGAAGGGGATTGCCACCGCTGCCTTCTCGGTGTGCACCTCTAGGCAATGTGCGGCAGTGGCCCACACGTCGCTGCAGTGATTAAAGTAGCCACGGCGTGACTGGCCGATCTGAGGGCGATCTGCTCACAAGGATGGGGTCCGTTAAAGGATCGTCTCCGTCGTTTCTACATAGCGCTGAGTGAAACTAGGATACTTTACAATCCCACCACATGTTGAGGCAGTGATAGCAAAACCAGCGGTAAGGCCCTTGAGCATTTTTACGCCAGAGAAGCCGCAGTCACTGCGGGTACCGCAACATACGCAAATGACGGAGGCCTCAAAGAGGCCGATCCACCACTCGTCGATACCGTGGTGCTGCTGCGCTGCACCCGCCTGCGTCCCTCCGCAATCACGCGAGGAGGTGGCGTTGCGCATTAGGTGCCGGATGAGTGCACACGGGATCACGGTGTCGCTACGACGCATCGGCAGCTCTCACCCGAATGTACAGGCAGCGGCACCCTCGGCGCTCTTCACGCGCGCACACCTCTCATGCCCAGTGGTCGCCTGAACTTCAACGTGCCACTTGCTGGCGAACTGCGAGCGGACTCTTCGGACGAAGAAAAGTCAGCGGCACGTCGGCAGAGACTCTCCCATTTTGTGAAGTTTCCTTACTCGTTGTGGCAAGATGGTGTGGCACGGAGAGACATCACGCCAAGGGCAGCCGGGGTGCTAAATAATCATCATACCCTCATAAGTGTAGCGACCAATGGCTGCGGCCACCCTCCTATTTGCTGCTCTCCGCACTGAGTGTGAGATGATGGGGCTGGTGCCTGACTTGCTACTAAGACAATGAGGCCATTTATAGCACAGAAAAGCACGTGTCGCTCTTGTTGTCACAGACTCGCTCTCCCTCGTTATCGCGCTCATCATGGATTCTACAGCGGTGGAGGATGGCACATTGCGACGTTGTTGGGTGCCAATGACTGGTGCTACCAGCCATCGCGTGCGCCTCTCATTTCCATTCGTCTCAGGCTACTGCGCATTGGAGCAACCACGGCAAAGCTGACAGGCTTGCAAAATTGGCAGAGGCGCTCTCGCCCACTGAATGGTTTACAGACTCCGTCAGAGTGTCAGACGCTAGCCTAGCATCCGCTGTTACCCGTGCGGCAGACACCACCGCCCTTGGCTGTCGAGCAGCACCCTGAACCCGGCCCTCTCGGATCAAGACATGCCGCTCACTCAGATCTCTCTGGCGCCGATCGTGCCGCGCATATCTGAAAAAAGGGGACACGGAGGGATGAGAAGAGCCGGTTAGACGCATGGATCGATTCGTCGGTCGGAAGGCTCGTGCGAGACGACCCGGGTGCAGCTGTGATGCGACAGAGGTAGGCGAGGTGTCGCTGCATTGGTTTGCGTTGGACGACTTGTTCGTGGTGGAAAGGAGGTGTTGAGGGCCAACAAAGAGAACATTTGTGTGTGGTTGTGACTCCTACCCTTTTTCTTTCGTTGTGTGTGTAGTACGGCATTGGGGATAATCTTGAGGAGTTGTTTTCAGACGAATGCTCGTGTTTCTTTTTTCATCTTACGCATGTGCGCGCTAGCAAAGTGGATAGTATGTCTACTGATGTACAGTAGGAGCAGCTTCCTCACCGACATACTTTTTCCTTTATTTGTTGTTCTTTGGACGCTGTCCTGCCTGACAGATTTTATGGATGACACAGGCGTGTTCGCTGTCTCAGGTCGCTTCGATGGAGCGCTATCGAACGCCTGACCGCCAACATCAGCAGTGATACATCGCTTTGACCTCACCACATTGTAGGTGCTTACCTCTGTCGCCACCAGAACTGCCTCTGCATTGGCAGGGATAGGGACGGAGTGTCTTCCTTACAGTGTGCCTGCAGGACCCTGATATACCACGCTGAGGTGTCCCCCATCATCAGGGAAGCGCTTTCGGTATAGATGTGAGGAAAAAAAAAGACAGAGGCAGCGCGTTCCGTTCTTCACTACACCATTTTATTTCCCTGTGTTTGGCTGTTTGTTCGTGCTTCATTGAAGCTGAGAACGATGGGTGGGCCCATTTGAGGGTAGAAGCGTGATGGCATCCTAGGTGTGCACCTCTACGTCCTTCCCTGCCTCTGTGTATGCCACCGCTGCTGTGCTAAGGAGTCTTTGATGCCGGGCGTGGAACTGACGTTATACTTTGTTTCCCCTTGTCAGTTTCTGTATCGTGTTTCTCTTTCTTTGTATGTGTGTGTGTGTGTGTGTTTTCAATGATGTGATTTCTTCAATGTGGTGGCTATTGATGTTTTGCCTTCCAACTGATTTCCTCGGTATGCGTAACGCCTCTTCTCCCCGCTCCCCCTCCTCCTAATTGTGCGGTTTCCTCCTTTCGCTCTTCGCTGTTTGTTTTGCCTGTGTCGCCCATTTTTCTTCTCTTAGTCCCCCCCCCTCTCCCTCCCCCCCTCTTCCCCTGTGTGCCCTCTTCCGCTTCCCTCGCTTACTCGCTATTTGCGACGTTTCTCCCTCCGACTTCTCCCATGTCAACCGTCCTCATCTCTCCCGCTTCCCCCGCTCTATGACTACTCGCTTTTCCACTTTCTCCCCGCCCCCGTTGCTTGTTTCCTTTCTTCTCTTCCTCTGTTTGTTTGTTGTTGCTCACACACCAGGACGAGCCCGCCGCGTGGCTGGTACAGCTGAACGTACGATGGAACAATGCAGCAAGGAAAAGAATCCTGGGCTTGACAATGTCAGCCTTTTCGAGCTTTTTCGTGCTCTACAAACTTTGGGGGGCGGGGTGCATCAATCGGTTTACAGGCGGACTACCGCATTCTCTGTGCCCCCCCCCGAATAGGTGCCTCTCTCCCCTCTCTTTTATCCTTTGCAGTCAAACAAGTGAAGCGATTCTCTCTCTTCGCTGCTCCACTCATCTTCTGTTCTTCCTTTCCCTCTGCTGTCCTCTTTCTTTGTTTCCTGGCATCTGCGCACGCGCGCTGACCACTGTATTGCATTGCACGTCAACCTTCCCACCTACAGCCCCACAGCCAGAAAAGCACACCCGCACGTAAGTGCACCACGACTCACTATTGGGTAAGTATACACGCATCGGCAGACTTTCCCTTGAAGACGTCCCCCCCCCTGTGGACTCCAGAGCAACCCACTTACCGAGACTACTCCGAACTCACCATCAGTGACTCTTACGGCGAACTACTACCATTGCTCCTGCTGGTGCTTCCGCGGTGTTCTTGTGAAGGCACAGGTAGCGCAGCAGATCTCCCATCACCATCACCACACAGTGTGGGGGGGGGGGCGCCAGCGACGGCGTGGTGTTTAGTTCTAGTAGGAAAGTGATGCGGACATCGCGAGGCCTTCATGCAGCGCCCACGGAGGAGCTGGTGGAAGCCCCGCCGCAGCTGCCACTGACGGATGGGCGCTACTATGCCTGCCGTCGGTGCCGTCGCATCTTGTCAGAAGCCCAGTGGTACGCGACGGGTTGCGTGGAGTGCAGCGCAGCAATGGGCATTCCGGACCGCGATAACCTCCTCGACTTTGCAACCCCACACTTCCACAACTTCATTGGCCTGATTGCGCCAGGACAGTCGTGGGTCGCGCGCTTGATCATGAAGAACCGTGAGCCGACGAACGGCATCTTCGCGGAGACCTTGTCAGACGATGAGCCGGAGGAAGAGGAGGACGAAATGGAGCCCTTCGTGAGGGGCGCGGATGAGGAAGAGGAGCCAGTCATACTGGATGGAGAAGATGGCACTGCTGAGTCCATGCATGAGCTGGCTGCCGAGACACGAGAGTAAAAAAGCAGCGTTTCCTACTCTCCCAAAGTGAATAAAAACAGCGCGCTGCATCTCGTTGCAGCTAACTGTCTCGCTGATTCTGCTGTGTTGCAGAAAGATGATCCTCTCTGCAGCTGAGCATCTGGCGTCCTGTGCTTGAACAGGTGCTGTGAGGCTCGCTAGGGCAAGGCACTGAGACGTGCAGGGTCCTGAGATGGTTTTTACTCTGCTCCTCTCCCCAATGCCAATCTTGTTTGTACGCTGCACCGTTGTGAGAGGAGAGCGATGTGCGGGTGGTGTGCACGTCTGCATTGTAGTGCCTGTGTTAGCGCATGTCTATGCGGCTGTGTTGGTGTCTCCCTCTCTCTTCTTTTTTTCTTGAATGGGTGTGCGTGGCGGCGTGTGGTTTCCTTGTCTAACACACACTCTGGATAAAGCAAAGAGAACAACGACTGAAGTCGCTATCATACGCTATTAGGCGTGTACGTATACAGCGAAGAGAAGTGCGAACGTCGACGAGCAGCAGTGCGAACTGATCGAACAGGAGCACGAGGGCCCCATTTTTTCCGCCCGCTCTCTTCTTCTTTTCCGTTCAAGTGCGACTGAGGCAGTGATAGAGAGCGACGACGACACCGACCCTGTTTCGTGTAGCCACGTGATGAGTGCACGCCTTCATGATGCCGCAGCGGTATCGCTTCCGCCGAAGGCAGTGTCTGAGTTTGCCTCTTTGCTCCGTGCTTCTCTTCTGCGCAATGGCGTTGGCTGGATTCGCTATCCCACAGCTCTTCTCCTCCATGTCTTCTTCTTCACTCCTTTTCGCCTGTCTCCTGAGCACCAACCCGCCGTGACACGTTTGATTTGGGTGATATTTGACCCACCCACACACATACGCGTGGGCCCACTCACGCTTTGTCTCCCCCTTGAACGGTCGCTCCGTTTCCTTTTACCCACAGCTTCGGATCTCGCTGGCATCATCGAACAGCCTGTCGCTCTCTCGTTCTCCTCTCACAGCAGCGTTGTTTTATTGGTGCAATTTCGCAGAGGCACTTCGTTGGGAGACGAGCCGCGGTAATATCAAATTGAAAAGCGAAGTCCCCAGAAGTGGTGAGTCGATACAAGTGGCGAGCTGAACACAATACGCCACACCTCTTTATAACTGGCAGCGTGTGGACTGCTATGTTCCGGCCTGATCTGCTTGTGCATTTGCGCTCTTCTTTTCCCTTTCTCAGGCAGGGCCTGCTGGTGGACTGCATTTGCACGTAGAGAGCACTGTGTGGTAGCGCAAGCAGCAAAAGAAATGCAAGACTTCCTCGCAGCAGCTTCATCACACACTGCTGCGGCCAATGCCGCCTCAGTACGTGGATCACCTTTGATCTCTGTCGCTGATTCCTCAACGGCAGGCGAGTTTGAATCATGCTGCCGTGCACTCAGTCACAAGGCCAACAAGACTGTCGTGGAGCAACTCCCAGTGCTGCAGAATGGCTCCGTCGTTGACCTCTCACGCAACTACGTTGGCGCTGCTGGGTTGCAGGCGATTGCGGTCGTGCTTCCACACAACCCAAAGGTAACCGAGGTACGCGCGCCGCGCAACGGCATCACGAATGACGCAGTCGTTTTTCTCTGTCGCGCTATGCGAGGTCACCCGAAGCTGTCCATGTTGGACTTGTCCGACAACACGGACGTTTCTTTGGCCGGCGGGCTTGCTCTTTTAAGCCTGGCACAACAGACGCCGTCCCTTCGTGTTGTGAAGTTGAACGGCACCCATGTACCTGCAGCCGTGCTGCATAAGTTGACACGTGCTCTTGAGTACAATGCATCGCGCCACGACACCATCTCGGTTCGCGTTGTCGCCTCGCAGTCGACTGCAGCTGTAGTTGCCCCACCTTCCGCGTCGCCATCGCGTACTGCTGCGGCGACGGCTGACGAGGCACAGATACTGCAGACTCTTCGAGCAAGGGTCGAGGCGGCGCTGGAGGAGGGCTATCTATTCCCTCCAGTATCCCCGCAAACAGGCTGGCGTGTTCTCGATGTGCCTATTCTGGCACCCCCGCTACTGTTTGACACTGAGGTGCGTCTGTTGTGCGACGTGGTGTTTCCGCGACTTAACCAGGAGTTCTCCTCGTACCGGGTTATTCTTCGCCCTGTCGTCGTCAGCGGCGGTGCAGGGGTAGTCAAAGGCGATGACGAGACAAGTGATGGTGCGGTGCGACTGCGGCCCCACCGCACATCCGAGTCGTACAACCGAGCATTGTACTTTTGCCCAGCCTGCAACGTTACCTCCGTCGTTGAGCGCGGGCGATTTGCTACGATAGAGCTCGTAGGCGACCGCCCTGGTGACTACGTGCAACTCTCTGCCAGTGCGATGCTGAGGCTGCAGGGGGTCACGCAGTCCGCCGCTCATCGTCTGGAGAGCAATGACGACGATGAGCCCAAAGAAGCCGCCACACCGCTTCAGCCGGTTCTGTACGAGGCACACGAAGCCGCGCTACGCTGCACACGCTGGCTCCTCGTAGCAACGCGACGCGACACGCGGACGCTTCAGATGCCTGCGGCACTGGCACCGCTGCTTACCGCCGACCCAAGCATTGCGCATCCAGATCGCCACCGAAGCGTCGTACGCGCGATTGTCATCGGTGGCGAGGGCCCGTCTCCGAGTACTGCCACAGCAGAGAAGACGGCGGTTGTATCTTCGTCCGCAGCTATCCCCACCTCGCTCGAGTGGGACTATGCAACGGAAGAGTACCATTGGAGGCGGCATGTGGCTTGGCGTGAGCATGTTGTGGCCACAGCGCCGGTGGCGGAGCTTGTCGTGCCGCAGTACACCGCTACCTTTGACGGTATAGACCTGCAGGGTGGCGTGCGACTGAAGCAGCTCGAGGGATTCCAGATGGCTGTGTATACTCGACTTCGCACTGTTGTGGAGGCCTGTGTCGCCGCGGAGGCGCGGAAGCGTGGAGGCGCGGAAGCGGCCGAGTTCGCCGTAGGGTCAAAGTCGCTGAGCCTGCTGCTGCGGAGCATTGGAACGCAGCGGGCGTGGGACGTGACCTATTTACAGTCACTGGCCGCTACCAGCGGCGGGGCGGCGAAGAAGAACCTCATAAACCGCATGGTCCTGTACGCTGCCAACCCGCCTAGCCGCAACATGTTGCTTTTGCACGGAACGGACGCCGCTGCCCTCAGCAATCTCATGGCACGCGGCGCGACCCGCCTGCAGACCCTTCAGCACGCTTACACATTGGCCGCGTACACGACACGCTCATCATTATTGCACGAAGAGCCGACAGAGCTTCGTAGCGTTATGACTCACGTCGTGTCTCAACTGACGAAAAATGCCGCGGTGCTACGCTACGTGAATGCCGAGGTAGACATGGAGCGCTTGAGCGCGTTCTTCCTGCAGCTCATCTCTGGCTCTGTGTCTAGCACAAACACTAGCAAGCTGGTGCATACCAGCGCTGCGACGGCGAGTGCTGTCACGGTCATGCGTGAGGCAGGGCTACCAGACTACGTCGCCCAGTACACTTTGGGGGCCGACGGGGCAGTAGACGCTGGCAGCACGGCCTCGACACACGCCTTTGTTGTTCTGCTGGACGGCTTGGAGGGGTTTGAGATGCCGGTCCAACCATGTGGTGCCCTTGTGCACCCTCCAGGGAGTGGCGGCAATGGTACTGCTGGAGGCGGCGCCGAGCCCACCAACTGGTCGACAGAGATGATCACCACTCCGGCACCGTGTTCGGCCGCCCCGTCAGCTGCGACGCTCATCTCCAAGACTCAGCCCAAGTTACATACGACGCCAATGAATGCGCTGCTGCCTCGTGCACTTGCTCGCCATGTCCGCCTCATCGCCAGCTGTGTGTCGAGCAGCCCTGCCTTTAGGACTCTTTCCCACCTTGGTCGCGATAGTGTGGAAATGCTCAGCTTTGGGGCGGTGTCGGCAAACGAGGTGGAGCAGTATCTGTCCCCAGCTTCCCTCGCGCGCGTCGGCCTCGTCTTCTCCGAGGACGATTTCGAATGCGCTCGCAGCAAGCGCGATGCCCCGAATGCGGAGTACATGAACTACCTGCTCGACGCCACACGCAGCGTGCATGAGGCGCCTGGTTTTCTGACGCAGAGGCAAGCGATTCAGGCGTTCCCGGACACTCTCCAGGAGGCCGCGCAGGACGTGTACGGTCGCCTTATTCACGCCTTTGGCCTCCCAGTCACCCGCCATGTTCTGGGGTTGCTGATGGCGTCTCGGTGGGGTCTGTTGTTGCCGGAGCTGTGTGACCTGCTGCCCAGCTTATCCACGTGTCGACTGCAGGAGCTGCTGCGGTTGCTGCGGCCTGCCCTCGAGCCGGAGGCACCCACTGAGGCAGCGGAGGTGATGGGTGTTAGGAGCGGCAACGTCCTCCTTGGTGCCGCACGCCTGACCGCCCCGTCATTCCTCGAGGTGGTGAAACGCGGGTCCCTCAGGCTAGTGGCAGACGAGCTGCAGGTCGAGAATGATCAAAGCGTCTGGCATGGGCAACTGGCACAGTACTATCTCTCTATTGTATACCGATGGCTGCGACCTGGCGCGGCAGCGACCACAGGGCCCACTAAGGTGCGTCGCGTGGACGATGCGGCTGCTGCTGAGGCGTTTACTTGCCCTGACACGCAGGCGCTGCAGCGGCGCGCCATGAAGGAGGTGATTTACCATATGACACGGAGCGGCGGCTTTTGGTCGAAGATGGATGTGACGATCTTGTCTATACCGTTCTTGGAGCAGGTGTACGTGTCCGGGCTGGGCTACGCATACTTGCGCGACCTTACGGCAGCATTTAACGAGCGCTACGAGCGCCACCTCTTCGGCAAGGATATCGAGGAGCCCTCGTGGCAGCAGCAGCAACAGCAGTCCGCCATTGAAAGCGTCAGGACGGGGATCGGCGCGATGGCGGCAGGCGATGTACAAACGAGGAGTACGTCCGACTCGGCCGGGTCGAGTCGCTACGCCCTTCCGGCAGTGCTGAATCGCATGCGCGACTACGTCTGCTTTGCCCACCAGTACGGTCTGCTTCTGTCCTTGCACCCGACTCTTCTTGTGCAAGTCGCTTTGCAGATCCCGGCGAACCTCTTGAACGCTGTGCAACGCGATGCCGTCGGTTACCTCTACCGTCAACAGCAGGAGAACGGCGGATATGGACCGGACAGGGGATCCCTGTCACGCATTATTTTGACCCCCGTGACGTCTGCGGTAGCCACAGCAGCGGGGAAGCCGTCGACTCACTTGGGCCCAATTAGGTGTGCCGCCTTTCTGCCAAATCGTCGCTTCGTGGTGACGGCTAGCAGCGATCGCTCGCTGGCTTGGGTAAACCCGGAGAGCGGAACGGCGGCGTGGTACGCCCGGCAGCCGACGGCAGCGGTGGAGTCTCTCACGGTGTGCCGCACCAGCGCTTACGTCGCTTCCGTGTCGGAGGATCGCACAGTGTGGGTGCACGACGGCCTGCAGGGCACCCTCGTCTCGCAGTTCCGCGGTAGCAAGTGGTTCGATGCCCCCATCGCATCCCTCACCTTCTCGGCTAGGGGGCGCTATCTCTGGGTTGTGACAACCGACGCACGCGTGCGCTGCTTTGCCTGCGAGTCTGGCCGGCTGCGGTGGACGATGGGTTTGTCGGAGCTGCTGCAGGAAAACGTCGGCGAATTATTGCCCAAGGAGGAGAAGACGCATCTGGTGGGTGCAGAAGCTACCGCGACAGAGGAGAGGATGCACCTCAACTCTGCTGAGTGGCGCCATCGCCGCCACTACCTCCATGTGCTCGTCGACGCCGAGGACGACGAGGTCTGCACGACGGTTGCGGCAACGGAGCTGCGACAGTGGCGTCTGCGTCCGTGGGATGAGCCGAGTCCCACGTCAGAAGAAGGTCACCAGCCAACAACCGCGGACACCGCCGCCATTGCGTGCGAAATGACAATGAGGTGCTCACTTAACAGGTCACAGGTGTGTGCCTCGAATGGCCCGTTGGGGTATAAGCTCATGGAGCTATGGGAATCAGCTACTGTGCGGTCACACTACATGTGTGTCCTGGCGGCACCACACAGCGAGCCAGAGGTGCAGCTGCTCACACTGCAACAAAGCGATGGGACTGCCCTGGTGGTGGTGCGGTGCTTACTCGTCGTACCTTCGAGCAACCACCCAGGCACGACGGCAGCGGCACATGAAGTCTCCTTGATGCGCACGTCTCCTGATGGCCAATGGGTCGCCGTCGGCATGACGGGCGGTGCTGTCAACCTCTTCTGCATTAGCGCCGCGTATTGCGCGTGGCAGCAGCAGCAGCAGATACATGCAGCGGTTGTCTGCAGGCCGACGTGCGTCTACACAAGTCTGATGCCTACGCCAGGAATGTCGTCGGCACCGCTGCGCTCTCTTGCGTTTCACCGTGCAGGCCATATTTTGTTTGCACTGGGTCATAGCCTCGTCTGTTGGCGCCTGCCCGACGCCTCCGCAGTGACGCTGCAGACCGGAGCAGCGGAGTCCGTATACCACACCCCAGATGGCGAGTACTTGTGGACCCACACACCAACGTGCCTCGCGGTATTGCCGCCACCGACGCCAAGCAAGAGTGATGCGGAGCTGCCTCACAACATTGCCGAAGTAGCCGTCGGCGATGCCAGTGGCCGCGTGACGCTGCTCACGTGGTGGCGGCAGTTCCTCTAAAGCGGTTAATCGGAAAAGTGCCTCGAAAAGGAGTGAAGAAACGCTGCTCTACTGGTCGGTCGCACGTCAGGTAGGAGAGTGTAGTGTTTAGCGGCTGTGGTAAGCAAATGTTGTGCGTGTGCGTGTGTGCCGTATGTATGGGCGCATTTTCATGTATGACAAGGGTCCCCCCGATGCCACACGTGTGTATGTGAGTCGGTCGTCTTTGTTTTGCTTTGCCTTTGCTTCCTCTGCGCCGCTTTTCCATGGAAGCTCCTTTGCACTTCTCTTTCCTTCTCACATCGCGTACGTGTGTGGCCGTTCCGCCGTCTCGCCGCCGTTCCTCTCCACCTCGCCACTTTCACCCCCTCCCCTGGCGGCGGACCAAGAATGGCCGGAGAGAGGGAAAACCTGAGTAAGCAAGTATGAGGGCAGGCGTGCGCGCACTCTCAGCGAGTTGTTCCCGTCAGTTATGCCGCACGGTCATCGAAGTCTTGACGATCCGATATGAATTCCCCCCTCTTTTTGTCGCTAAAAGGCGACACGATGTACAGTGAAAACGGCCGCCTCTTTTTTTCGTTGGAATCTCTTTTGCATTTTTTCTTTCTGTGGCGTGCACGCGACACACGTACCACCGCCACGTCTGTTCAAAATGAGTACGTGGGCGCTTGTGTATGTTCGGCGGTGAGGGTGGGCTGGTGTTTTGTTGTCGTTGTAGACCGGCGCACTTTAGCCGCTCCCCCCCCTGTGTGTGTGTGCTGCACGACTCAGTCGTGTGTACTTCGCACAGTTCTTCTTTTTTTTTTTTTCATTTCTCTGTTTTGTTTGGTTGGCCCTGTCGGCTGCAAAAAGTCACTTTTTTGTTTGGTTGCGTCGGTTCGCCACCGGGTACTCCTGAAGGCTCGCCGCAACACCGAAAAAAAAGGAAGAGAAGGAATGTGGCCCAACGCTATCCCGAAAAAAAAAATGATGTAGCGCGCGTGTGGTTTCACACACACACACACACAATCGTACTGCTCAGACCTTGTTGAGCGCCTCGCTGCGCGACGACGCAGGACCCAGCGCGAAGCACCGAGTGCAACGGGAGAGAGGTGCCGCTCACTCCATGGAGTGGTACCTCACCTCAGCACTGGTTTGTTTTCGTTCTCTTGACCGCAACAGTGAGAGAGGCATCGCTGCCCAGGTGATCAGTGGAGTGGTCAATCGTTCTTTCCCCAGCTGTCGCTCCATTTCATTTTTCACATGCCCACATCCTCGTGCACACTCACTGTAACTCTCTTCCGCTTCGCCTCCCGCTTTCTCCTTTTCCTCTTTATCATTGACATTGCCCATTCTTGGAGAACACGTGCTCAACACTCCGTAACGACCCACGTAAGCGTACGGAATTATTCGAGGGTACTGCTTCTTGCGTTCTCTGTAAACCCAAAGACATCCGCATACCTACGGCAGCGGCAGCAATCGCACAAGTCCGTCCAAGAAGCGGAGACAAAGAGACGAAGCGAACGCATTGTTCCCTAAAGCGTGGCTGATACGCAAAGAACGTGGCTTGTTTACAACTTGCGTTTTTCTGTCTGCGTATGCGCATTGCGTACATTTTCCTTTTTTTTGCCTTGATGCTATTTCCTTTCTCTTCCTTCCCCGCCTTGGTTCTCTTTCCATTCAATGCAAAGAGGGACTTGTGTGCACATATGTGATTTTGTGTGCTTTGCCATCAAGTTCGTTTCAGCTGCTTCTTATTTTTCGCTTAAAAACTTTCCTTCCTCCGTTTTACACTGCTTCCTCTGCATTGACGTCTTCTCTCTTCCTCTTTTTTTTGGTGTGCCAAGGGCACGAGCTCAAACGGTGGTTACCCCCCTCGTGTGTCCTTCTTTGACTTCGTGCCTGTGTGCGTGGGTGCATCGCCGTGCGATCGCTCCTCCAGTAGCGAGGAGCAGGACGAGGCAGAAGAGTGTGTGAGGACAGTTGTGTCGACGCCCTTTTGGACCCCTCGTTGGCCAGCTCGTACCTGTGTTGTCCTCCCCCATCTCCCCTGTACTTCTAGCTAGTGTGTGACCCGTCTTGCCTTTGCTCGTTGTGTAAAAGCACGGGAAGGAGGAGAAGTGAAAAGAGAGGCTCTTCATCTGCTGAAATCTTCGCGGTGTTGATTGACGGTGATCCCTGCAAAGGAAAAACACAAACCCCAGAGACACAAATATATGAGTATTCAACCAAACAGGCAACGAGGTACCATGTCGTACGATCCTCAACAGCGTTTTTCTCATGACTCAAGAGGACGGCCGTCCTCCGGCTTCACTGCCGCTGACAGGAAGCTACGCTCGCAATCTCAGAAGTTGTCCCATTCTCCGCAGACGAGCCTCATCTCTAACACACCCAGCAACCCTGCATTACATAGTCCACGGCAACAGAGCGTCGTTGTAACGGAGCAAACGAGTCTCCTGCACTCCAGGACATCCATTGTGTCCTCGTCTGCGCAGGACGCGTCCGTGCGAAAACATGGCAGCGGTGCTACAGGTGGCACTGCAGCGGAGCCCAGTGCTTTGGTTTTGAGGACGCACCGCGTTAAAGGGGTGTCCGCAAGAAAGACGGACGGTAGCCTCACGCCCAGCGCAAAGTCTCAGTACAGCTTCGGCTGCGACTCTCCGAGGGCTTCTCCCCGTGATGTGGACGTGCCCACCATTCTCTCATCGCACAGAACACCAACAGCAAGCATCAAGGGCCACGAGCTGTCGAGTGTCGTCAGCACCGACTCGCCGTCTGTGGCGCGGAGAGGCAATCAACAAGCCGATGTTATTGGGCGCACGGATAGTGGATCGACTAAGGGAGCACTGATAGGGGCCTCGACGACTGGTTCTCGTGACGCACCGTCAGTTATGGCGAACGAGTGGCCCAGTGTGCTCAACACGTCTGTTCATCGGTCTCTGCGTAGGTCCATGCTAGGGGCTGAGAAGGGCTCTACCAGACTCGGCTCCGCAGCTGCAGTAGCGTTATCCAGTAGCCAAGCCGGCAGTGCTGGAATCGAAAATATTGCCACTACACGGGGCAGCGACGGAGGCGGTGGTAGCTCCCTTCGCACATACCCATCGAACACTGCAACAAAGAACACGGCGATGCCACCTTCAGCTGCGCATCTTAGCAACGCTCCTAACGGCAAATACTCCTCTAGCACTTCCGCCGAACTGCCGGTTTCCTCTCCAGGCCTCTCACAGCAGCCGAGCGCCACCTCCAGGACCACAGTGGTGGGCAGCTCTACTGACTCACCCAATATGATCGCCTCGCCTCGACCATCTCCTCATTCCCAGACCACACGTACAGGATTTGCCGCCGATGCACCCCCCGCTGTAAGTGCGGCACAGGGCGCGCAAGGGGTGAGTGGTAGAGATACAGCAAAATCGCTGTTGGTGACGCCGTCGTCGAGTCTTTCCAATACGTTAGCACAACCACATCAACTCCTCCCTCTTTCGGACCCCTCCCCTTCCCCGGGGTCACAGACGGCAACGACGACCAGGGCCACGAAGAATAAGGCGGAGAATGCCGAGACTTCATCTGACGCCGCCTCTTCTTCTTGCGCATCGCGCCCCAAGCCACGCCCGCTGTCACTGCAACAGTTGAAGCCTTCAGTGATGACTGATGCATCGTCGTCGTCGGCGCTAAAGAGTTGCGATGGGCCTGCCAGTACGGAGGAAGTGCTGTCTCTCTCCGTCAACCAACGGCACTCCGCGCCGATTCCGCTGCGCAATTTTGGTGCAACGTGCTATCTGAACTCAATCGTGCAGTGCCTGCTGTGTACGCCTGGCCTCCTGCGCGCGTTGATCAATGACCGTGAACGCATCGTGCACGAGTGGGAGGTGGAGCATCTCTCCCCGACGAAGCGAGCATCGAGCAAGGCCCATCGGCGCAGCTGTGCTGAGCGAAACGTCCCGGCGACCTCTTCGCTAGTTGATTTGTACACCGCCCACCCTGCGCCCCCCATCCCGGCATCGAAGCTGCTTCTCAACCTGAAGGAATCTTGTGCGAGTTCCAACGATGAGTTTTCGTCTAATGGACAGAAGGATGCGCATGAGTTCCTCCTTACATTGTTGGGGGTGATCCACAAGGAGGTGTGCCACAGCAAGCCCGACGTCTGCGAAGTATTCAGGGAGGTGGAGGATGAGACGAAGTGGGAGGCCTATGCGCGATTGGTGCGCCGACTGCAGCAGGAGAACAACTCCACCATATACAGGTTTTTCGGCGGCATCACCGGCTGCACCATACAATGTGCCAAGTGCCATCTCGTCTCTTACCGCTTTGAGGCGCAGCTGGTCATCTCCTTGCCCTTGACTTACCGTCTTCCTACCCTAGGCAGCAAAATAATTATGAAGTGCACCAGTGGGAGGCGCGACGGCAAAACACAGGCGGAAGGCTCCATTGCAGTTGACGAGATGCTGCGAGAGATGTTTTTTAGCGAGCGTGGCGAGCTCCTGAATGGCCCGATGCAGGTGACATGCGACCGCTGCAAGAAGTTACGTGACAAAACAATCTGGTATTCAATGGAGCAGTGGCCGCCAATCCTGGTGCTACATCTGAAGCGCTTCAACAACGCTGGTGTCAAGAATGAATCGGCGGTGGTGTTCCCCTACACGTTTTGCTCCATTGAAAACCTCGAGTATCAGTTGTACAGCGTCTGTTGTCACCGTGGCAGTGCTTCCTTCGGGCATTACACCTCGTACGCGTACGTGCAGGAGGAGGACGAGGCTGCCGAAACGGACAAGAACGCCGCCACTGCTGCCACGGTAGTCTCAGATTTGTTTCAATTCCCGCTGGCAAGCATGAACAGCGAGCGATTGTTTAGCCCTCGAGAACGTCAGCCCACGGGATGTGTTGGCGGATTTGTCACCTCTGACAGCATCAGCAAAGAAAACGGCACCGATAGCAAAGGGGCTAGTGAGACCCACAGACGCAATGGCAACAGAAAGGTCAATGGAAAAGATGAGCCCCTTCCGGAAGAGACGGAGTCGAAGACAGGCAAGTGGTATCTGTGCAATGACAACCACATCACTGAGGTGACGGCTCCGGACGTGCTGTCGATGACGAAAGAGGCATACATTCTGTTCTATCGGCGTGTTGATGGCAGGCATGCGACGGTATCTTGACCGAGTACTTCTGCACGAGTAGAGTGCCGGTGAGTCGTAACCTGTGGCGTTTGCGCAGACCTACGTGTAACCGATGCTGCCATCGCTGCGGATTTTTATTTTAGAGAGAATTCTTTAAATGAGGGTAATGAGCCCCGCTGACGCGCGGCTGCATCCGCTGCGAAGCTTGTTCCCTCATAAGCACGTGGGCTGCGCTGTGGCGACCAGGCCTGCCAGTTTGTGCATGAGAGAGGGGGGATGGGAAAAACCCAGCTCGCACTCCAGACTGTATAATGTGACACTTTTTTTTTTGTATGAGTTTATTTCACTCTCACTCGTTTTTTCTCTGCATATCTGCATCGTTTCTCCCTGTGCTGCTGTTGGTCGTAGGCCAGGTGTTTGATGTGCCTCTCCCATCTCGACGACCCCCCACCCCCGACATGCACACATGGACCCCGCCTCTGATGACAATTGAAGAGGTCGAGTAGAATGCAAGCGCCGTCCTTTTCTCTCACCTTTCGCCTCCGTTATCGAGCGTGTCAGAGTATGCTTCAGTGTGCTTAATTCGAGTTTTGGTAATGGCGCCACGGTTTATTTTCTCAGCGCCATTCCATCGTTTTTTTCCCTGTTGCTGCGTGTGCTGCAGTCGCTTAGTCTTGACTCCTGCGTGGGACCTGCAGGTCCTTGTTTGTCAACAGTGGCGCGACCTGTTGCTGAAGCATTTGCTTCACCTCCCTGCCTCTAACGGCGGCTTCGTTCGCGTTGACTTTTCGCCGTGCTTTGTATCGTAAGCGGGGGGGGGGGGGTTGATTATGCTCGCTTGCATCTTGAAACGGCGAGCCCGCAGCGCGACTAAGCTTTCCCTCTTGCAGTCCCACATATGCTTCTTCTTCTTCCTCTCTGCTATCTTGTGCTTGCTTTGTTGCGTCCCCCACTTACGTATTGGATTTACTTCGTGCTTTTACGTCCCAGAGCTGGAAACGACTGAAGGCGTCTTTCTTTGGTGCTCGTTCTTGTCGCGCTCAGGGTGAGAAGGGGGTGGGGTGGGTAGGAATAGGCAACCGGTGCTCAGGAAGTCTTTCGCACGGTTTTGCCCCTGTAGTCTGCCTCTCCAAAGGTGGTGCGTGCGATGGGTCTTCTCCGTCTCCTGCTGTGAGCGGCATGATATCGGTCATTTTCCTACTTGCTTCTCTTCAAGTGTGACCTCTGCTGTAGTTCGTGTTTCACCATCTCGTTCTTCATGAAGTTCTCGGCTTTTTTCTTCTTCTGAGTCTTTCTTCTCTCTCTGATGAGGATGGTCACCTTAGCGTGGTATTCCGCATGGGTGTCTCATTCTGTGCGTAGCTAAACCAAGCAGCCTCCCTACCTCTGCCAATGCCGGGCCACTTCTGGTGGTGACAGTGCTAGGTGCCTATGACGTGGGGCGGTCGGAGTGGCCTGCAACAGTGCACACATTGACACCGGCCATGCGATGGCCAGAGTGCCAGTGTGACTCGAGCGTGTCTCACCTTGCCCTCACTGTCTACGTGTGTGTGTGTGGTGGGGGGACCCTGTGCCGCGCTGAGGGGGATGCGCCAGGTGGCGACCAGTACAATGGGAGCGGCTGTGAGGCCACCTGCAAGGCTGGTGGTGGGTGAGGTTTGAGGCAGAGACTGTCCTCCGAAGGCTCAGTCGACGTTATTACACTAGCGCGTGACTACGGCTGTTTCACACCACACGATGATGCTGGCGGCAGGGTCGGTAGAGCAGCTGAAGTCATGTGCTACGGCAGAACGGAGAGATCGACGACAGTGCTTCCGCTATGATGTGTTGCTGCTGTTTCGTCTTGGTATGCCGTTCTTGCTGCTCGCTCTCTTCTCCTCTCTTTTTTTCCTTACATCACTTCGCCTTCTTTTGACGCTGAGTTTCTCGTGCAACAAAACATCTGCAGAGGAGTGGAAGGAGGTGGTGGCTCTGGAGAGGAGGGGAGCCAGGCGGCAAAGTAAAGACAATGGCGAGCAGGCAACTTGTAATGACGCAGATTATCGTAATGATATGCACTGATGGCGGACGGTGTTGCTTTTATTCTAATTATTATTTGATATTGTTCAGGTCTGCCTCCTTCTGGCGTGTGCGTGTGTTTGTTTGTTGCGCTTTGCTTACTCGTGCTGCATGTGGACGGATCTTGTGGCTCTTTGCCCTCCTCCCTGTGCTTGCTTTTGCTTTAAGGACGTTATATCCAATCTCGCTCCCCTCCCCCCTCCTTCCCTTTTTCCCTTTCCTTCCTTCTCTCCCCCTTTTTTTCGTTCTTGCTGCACTTCTTTGCGCTCTTGGAAGACCGCCTCTGCGGACGCGTCTCTTTTTCTGTCTCCTCATGCAGGTCTGTTGCCTTTTGAGTCCGTGCTGTTGGTTGTCTTTGCGCAATGCTGTGCTTGGGTGTGTCTACGCTCTCAGTTATGGAAGCGTGTGGTGAGAGGATGACCAACCTATTCGAAAAGAGCAGCGTATACTTCTGTTGTCAACCAGCACTTTCACATGTGAATGTCCTGGCGAACGGATGTGGGTGCATGGGGATGTGTGTGTGTGTGTGTGTGTGTGTGTGTTCGCGGTGCAACCCCACATGAAGAGCCAGTAGAGATGATTCCAACATTAACCAAAAAGATATGTGCGTTGACACACGTGGCGCCAAGCTATTTCGGAGGGGGTGTCTCGTTTCTTACTGTCCTCCACTTCTGCCCTACTTTACGACCAGCACGCGCGCCTAGATAGCTTTTTTTTTTGTGTGTGTGGCATTCCTCTGCAACGCAAGAGGTTTGCATGTGGACTCTAAAGGGCAATTTCGAAGAGGCTTCACTCTACTGCCGCCGAAGCACTGATTAGGGGGTCACTCCCTTCATAATTTTTTTCTTTGCCTACATGTCGATAGCCTTCATGTCGCTTGACCAACCTACTCGCTGAGGCGACTCTACGTGATATCTCTATGTGAATGACGTCTTATTACCGTCTGCCAACCTCATCCTCCCCCCTCTCTCTCTCTCTTTGGTTGAGCTCATCTGTTTCTTGTTTTCCACCCAGAGCGCTTCTTCTAGACAGATCACACATCTTCAGTTTCATCTCTGTGCTCGTGTCGCTACTTCGTCCTTGTTGTCACCGTTCTTTCTCGCTCGATCGCTGCGATCCTCGTTAAGCGCTCTTTTTCCTTATTGTTGTTCCTCTATACCCCAGCTCGGGTGGGCGTACCATCACTGGCACGCATCCGCGTTCTTCGGCTCATCAGCATTCAAGTGACGACATACAGGCTGACATCGCTAATTTCTTCGTGGGACGATCGCTCTCCCCCCCTCCCCCTCCCTCCGTCACGAAGACGGCGCGCTTTGGTACTTTGAGGCACTGAGGCAAAGAAGCAAGTCTTATTTTGTAGCTCACTAGCAGTACCTCTCACACGGCCCCCTATCGCGACGGTCGCACTCCTCCCCCTTCAGGGTTATCTTGGTGGCACATTTTTGCTGCTGCTGCTCTTCTTCGCAGTAGCGAGGCCACCACTGCCACGTCGAAATGGCCACCAGCAACTCCATTTCTGTAAAGGTGGACGTGCCATCTCAGGTGAAGGGGCATGGCGCGCTGGAGATGCCGTACTACATTTACCCCATCACAATGCGCTTGCCCGGCTTTATGAGCGATGCGCGGTTCAACCGGCGGTACACCGACTTTGAGACGCTGCGCGGCCAGCTGTGTGCGACGTATTGGTACTGCATTGTGCCACCGATTCCCGAGAAGGAGTCGATGCAGGATAAACTGGGGAAGTTGCCGCGCATGGTGGTGCCGGCGAAAGAGACGACCGCTTCGGAGGGCGATCTGCTCGAGTACCGTCGTATCAGCCTGCGGCGCTTCCTGCAGCGACTCGCCTACCACCCCATTCTGGGCAAGTCGGACCTTCTGCAAAAGTTCACGAATGATAACGAGTGGCGCCAGTGCACTCGAGACCCGGTGAAGCCACCTCGTTTTATCGCGTCGTCGTCGCTAGAGGAGATCGCCAGGTCATGGGTACCGTCAGGTAGTGCATCTGGCTCTGGTGCTCAAGGTAGCGGTGGTGCCGCTGGGAGTGGTGGCAGTGTTAGCCAAACCGGCGCAGCGTATCAGTCGGCCTTGACGCAAGAGCCGGTGGATGAGGCGACGTGGAAGGCGACAGGCGAATACATTGGCGAGCTGGAGTCTAACCTCAAGAACATGCGCAACCTGCTTGAGGCGCTGGTGGACCGCCACCGGCGTACCGCCTCCGCTGTGAGCAACTTTGCCTCCTCGTTTGGGTTGCTTGCGGAGGGCGAAGAGGATGCCGAGCTGCGCGGCGCCATTGAAGGGGTGCGTGACTGCGGTCGTAAGGTGGCAGACGTCTACAGCAGACACGCTGATAGCGAGTCGACGCGGCTTGTCAGCACACTGAGCTTTTATGTGGGTATGTGTGCCGCAGTGCGCGAGACTCTGAATCACATGCTCAGTGCCCGCCAGTATCTGCGCAGCTTGCATAAGAAGAGCCAGGAGCTGCAGGCGTCGGCGATGCGTGCGCAGTCGGCTAACCAGGTGCAGGTGCAGAGCGAGCTGCACTTTGTGAATGAGCAGCGGGCCCACCTTGAGGAGGACCTCATTGGCGCCGAGAAGACCTTTAGTGAGGAGTTCGCTCTCTTCCACGAAAACAAGCAATACGATGCAAAGGATATGCTGAAGAAGTTTGGCATGCTGGAGCTCAGTTTCTCCGAGTCAATGAAGCAGGAGTGGGACGCCCTGCGGCCAATGCTGGAGTCCCTTAGTACATAAAGGTGGCGCGAAAAGGCGGGTCGGGGGACTCCTTCTATCCCTCTTCTCGCTTTGGTTCTTCACACTTCTCCAGTCAACCTGGTCACTATGAAGGCACAGGAATCGATTCTTTTCTCTTCCTTGTGGCCCCTGTAGTGGCATGAGGGGAAGGGGAATGATACCTCTTTCACGCTTTCCTCCTTTTTTTTGCTTCACCCACGCAGGTCAAACGGCTTTTCGGTCACTGTTTTGCTGTGATGCTTATGGTGGTAGTGCAGTGTACTACAGTTTGCGTGTGTTTCCCTCCCCCTTTCTCGCTCTCTCACGTTAACGTCTCCATTGATTATGTTTCGCTGGGAGTGATGGTGATGGTCTGGCCCTCCTTACCAGTGGCAGCGACATTCATCATTGGTTCCGCTGAGCTCCTCCCTCTTTGGGTGTATTGCCGCCGCCTTCTTCTTTCGCCGCGCTCATGATCGCTGCCTCTTGCACTCTTTGTATGGATGCCAGGAAGAGCGCGCACGAGGCCAAAGTCGTTGCGCGTGGCGGGAAGGCATGCATGTATGCACAGCTCACGAATGAGAATAGGGGATGAGACAGTGGGAATAAGGGTAGGGCGTTCTGGGGAAAGGGGGTTGTATGCGCTTTTCTTGTTGTTCTGGTGCTGCTACTCTTTCTCTTTCCTGCCCGAAGCTATTCTCCTTCTTGGCTATTCCTGTTTCAAATTTTGGATCGGCGATAAGATGATGCCCACACACCCTTCCCGCAGCCTAGCGACTGAGTGTTATCTTGTCGTCGTCTTCGTCTGTGCATCTTGCTCGCGACTTTGGCTTGGCTTTCTTCCTTCCCTTCTTGTGGGTTCCCGACTCGTTATTTCTGTTTCTGTCGAAGATGCGGTAGCACCTTTGAGCCGCGAGTCTCGCTTTCTCTCTTCGTAGTGTTGCTACCGTTTCGCCTGTCCGAGATTTTTTTCTGGTTGCTGTCTTTCTCTCTTTCTCTCTTTCTCTGTGTCCCTCTGACTCTCTACTATGAGAAGAGAGCAGCGAAATCCCATGGACGGCACACGAAACGAGCAAATCAAAGATGAACAATGAAAAAGACGTGAAAGCGGGACGTGACTCGTTTGAGGTGATACGCGCAGTCCCTTGTACCCCAGACGTGTTTGCATACGTGTGCTCTGCGGCCAGCTACTCCACATCGACACTCCTACCCTCTTTATGGAGTGTCATCATATCAAGTGAGCTCGAGGCCTGATATATTTGATAGATAACCTGAGAAAAACGTGCGGAACTTTCCTTTCGAAAAGGACTACTTGGCGGATTATATCCTCTTTCTTGCCCTACACGCTCGCGCATTCTTCGTCTCTCTTCAACCCCTTCATTGGCAAGGAAAAACATGCTGCGCATACCTGTACCTCGTTGCGACTCCACTGCTTCCACTTGAGAAGCAGTGGAAAGAAAAAACAGACCAGGGTAGTGGCGCAGCACTCACACACAGATGCACCCGTCGAGCCGCAAGCGGCGCTTAATGCACCGTACCATATTGTTTACCAGGCGTTCTTTTTAGGCTTTACCGAACTCACGCCACCGTATCGCGTAGCCCATACTTCCTTCCAGGTTCTCATGTGTGTAACGCAAGAAGCTGTTCTCGCACGCACTTTTAATCGCTTCATATCACAGACCTCCCCATCGCGTGTGCCACTCCTGGACTCTTTCAACCACTCCTCCTTGAGACTGGAGACATGAGAGACCAAACATGTGTCGTCCCTCCGCGACAACGCTTGTCCCTTTTGATTGTTCTTCGCTGCACAATCTGCATTTTCGACTGCGGCTCCCCTTTTGTTTTGTCTTAGCCCTTCCCCGAGACTCTTGGCTAGAGATGGGCGTGCACTCTTTGTTAATTGGTTTCCTTTCTCCCTTCTCTTCGAGGCTTGCCCTTGTTTCGTCTTTGTATGCTCTCTCTTTTTCCTTGGTACGCGCATTCGCATCCCGCGAATACGTTCGGCTCCTGCGCTTCGTTGGTCCTCCTTTTTCGCGGGCTCGCGTCGGGTAACGTCATCCTCGTCTTCGTTGACCAGCTTTTTCTCCTTTGCGATATTGCTGAGCGAATGTGTACGCGCTGGTGCTTCTCAGGTGGCACTCACATCAGGCTCTTCTTCTTGCCTGACAGGACGTGAATGATGTGCGGCTGATCGTGTCGCATTAGCTTTCGCCCCTTTCACCCAGCCAACAAGGGCGCAACCTTCCTACCCCCCCCCCCCTACCGACACCCCTACGCCGTTTTCTTGCGCTCGAGAGGTTGCCGCGAAAACCAGTGACGGCGACGGCGTCATCGCGTGCGCCGCCTCCGGTCTGCTTCATGGAGTGGTGGTGTGTTCGGCCCTCGGTGTGCGCTCTCCTCCCTTCGCTTTCTGCAGATTACACAGCCACGTTGACAGGTGATGGCAACACGACTCCGACACCATCCTGGTCTCGCCGGTACATGCTCACGATCGACAGCATGACCGAGACAGTTGGAGCTGCAGTCTGCAGAACTGTTGCTGAACTTCTGGTTGTGAGACGCTGTGGTGGTCTCGCGATGGTGGTGAAGTGGCGGGGGGGGGGCGGTGGTAGAGCTCACTCACGTTCGAGCGGGTGATGGCGACCCAATGCCGCCGTGCCGCGTTGGGGGATACATTGCTCACTCGCGGTGCTCGTTTCTGTGTACGCGCGCAGGGGCATTGAGTGGAGAGGGGGCAGTGCGCTATGTTATCATTTTTTTTCGTTTGTGTGTCTAGCGTGAGTGCTTGATTTGCCTTCCTGCGTTCTGCTAGTTGTCAGAGTTCCCGTTCTGCTTCTCTCACGTTTTCTCGGTCTTTCGCCCCTCACGTGCCGCCTTCGCTTCCTCTTTTTCCCTTCCTGGGGCGCTTGTGACGCTGTCTTGAGAACGTGTCATGCTCAAGACGCGGTCACGGGTGCACAGGTCTGCCCTCCTCCCTCTCCCCTTATAGAGCCTTCGACGATGTGTTTTTTTATGTTCGATATCATCTTCGTCTTGGCTTACCAGTTCGAAAATCAAATTGACTGCCGACGCTGCATCAGAGTAGCCTTGCACTGTATTGTTGTGCGTGAGGGCGCTCCAGCTTCTCTACGACGCACCAGGTCCTGCGTAGC
This sequence comes from Leishmania braziliensis MHOM/BR/75/M2904, assembly GCF_000002845.2. Classification (NCBI taxonomy): domain Eukaryota; phylum Euglenozoa; class Kinetoplastea; order Trypanosomatida; family Trypanosomatidae; genus Leishmania; species Leishmania braziliensis. The sequence goes on from NC_009326.2 coordinate 926,627, forward strand.
GCCACGAAGACGGGTGCCCGAAGGCGATGAGGCTCGCTTGTTTCGTAAAACATCTTATGTGTTTTGCGGTACATGCGCACCTAAGCTAGCCTCTCTGTCTCTATGTTTTGTGTCCTCGGTTGTCTGGGGAGCTTCTCGGACCGTTGTGCTGTACGCACCTCGAGCGGAGGAGATTAAAGAGAAGTACACGATGCGCCATAATTGGAACGAGAGCTGACGAGGTCTGTGTAGCAGAGCTTTTCCCTGTCGTTTTTCTCCTCCCTCGATGCTCGCGCGCTCTTCATTCCGCAGCTTTCTTCTGATATGTGGTATCGGCCTTTCATTCCCCCCTCGACCTTGTGCGTCTCTCAATTCCCCCCTTTTCCCTTTTCCCTTGCAGGGTGTATGCGTTTCACATGGCAATACGCATACACACATACACACTCTCTTCTTCTCGCCCTTCACTCACTGCTTCCCCTCCTTCACTCAGCGCAGGTGTATAGCGACCTCCTCCCAAACAAAACACACCTGCGCAGTCTCTCGGGGCTTATTTTTTTTTTGTTCTACTTCGTACTCTTTTGCTCTCCGTGAGTGCTCGTATTGCACCGCCAAAACAACACAGTCGGAAAACAGAGAAGACGAAAGCCCCCCCTCCCCCCTCCCCGCTTCACTGGTGAAGAGAGCCGCTGCCGCCACAACGACACGCAGAGAGAAACAAAAAGGGAAAGGGAAGGTAGAGGCTGAGAAAGACACGGACACGAAAAAAAAGCAAGCACGGAAACAGGAGCACTGCTGCCCATCGAAACCCAATACTCCCAACAACGATACGCGCATCGGGAAGCAAACCACCGCAGAGTTTGGTCTTTTCTTTTTTTTTTGTGTGTGTGTGCGCTGCTTTCTCTTCTTCTCGCTTTGCAAGCATCTGTACCGCCTTCCACTTCGTTTGGTGTGTCTTGAGCGACCCAGGCTAAGACCTTGTCACCAAGCCATTTTTTCTTCCTCCTGCCTCCGCACTCCTTCCGGTCTCTTGAGCAAGAAAAAACGTATCATCGCCAAAGGAACCATCCACTTTTTTCCCCTTGCTCACCCTTTCTTCTTTATTGCCTTTCTGGCTTCTTCTTTGCGAGCTTGAAGGTCAAGACGCGGACGCTGACGTGTGGTTGCCTTGTTTCAGTAGAATCACAAACGCACGCACGCGTTGTACAAATTTGATGGCCCAAACCCTGAGTTTCTCCCACACGGAGGAGACGCCCCCCCCCCCCCCTCTTTTTGTTGTTCACTAATTTGAGGGGGGGGCCCCCAGGGGCCCCTATTAAAAAAATTTCCCTTCATTCCCCCCCCCGATTTTCCCGGAAAAAAGGAGGGGAAAAAAAACCCCCCCCCCAATTTTGGCGTTTAATTCCAAAAGGAGTGCCGGGCCGCAACCCCCAGGGAAAATAAACAAAAAAGACCCCCGCGGGGGGGGGGGCGGCGCCCCCCCTGTAAAAAGTCCCAAAGTGCCACCCCACCCCCCCCCATGGGGCCACC
>NC_009326.2:928232-992742 GCF_000002845.2 Leishmania braziliensis MHOM/BR/75/M2904
CCAGAGCAACAGAAAAGAACAGCCCTCTCAAAATAATAGGCTTGAGTTTTTTTTTTTTTTTTTTAAAATTTCTCCTTCCCGGGCTTCCCTTTTGGTTAGACCAGAAGCGGGACGCTGTACGTGTGGGTCGTTCTTAGTTTGCAGTAGAATCACAAACGCACGCACGCGTAGTACCAATTTGCATGCACAGACACGCTGAGTCTTCACCCACACCGCACGACGCCGCCCCCCCCCTCCCCCTCTCTCTCGTTCTCCAACTACTTTGAGGTGAGGTGCCCAAAGGTGCACCTTATCTATAAGACTTTCTCGCTTCATTCCCCCACCCCGTATTCCTCCGGAGAAGAAAGGACGGAATCAAAAACACCACTCTCTCCAATTTTTGCCGTTTTAGTTTCCATATTGCATGTTCCTGTCTCGCTATCCCTTCCTGTGCAATTATCACTGAGTAGTGCACGCTCGGTGTGTGTGTGTGTGTGTGCGTCTCCTTTGTTTAAGTTGCCACTACTTGCTATCCATCCACAGCCCCGCCAAGTGTGACACCATACGAAGGCATCACAGCATACAGACATTCCATTCACGGCTTCGTATCATCGTTTTTTTTTTTCCCTTTGCTTTTCTTCTCTCTTTGCCTTTGCTCTTGACTTACTGTGCTTTTCGTTTTCCACCTCCCTTGCGCCCCCTCCCTCCCTCCCCCCTCTCTCTCTGTGCGTGTGATGCTTGCGCAGCCAGCAAACCCACACCTATCATAGCCTTTTTGTCTGAAGCAGGATTAAGCAGAGAGGGAGTAAAGGACATCACAGCAAGAGCAGTAAAGAGATTCATTGAAGTACAGCGTCGGTTCCATTTCGTGTTCTCACACAGCATTATCCGTGAAAACACTTGATCGCATACTCACTGAACTGCTGGCCTCTCCCTCCTCTCTCACAGCCCCCGTCGCTTCCAACACAAAAGACGCCTGTGACACTTTCGCTCTTCGATACGCACCTCAAAGCGAAAAAAAACAGAGAAGGAGTAAGTCATAGGTTTCAAAGCGTCAATTGGCGACGAAGCATCAAACGCAGCTTGCTTGTCCGAAATTCTGCCAGCCTAATTTTCGTTGTTGTTCTTCTAAGGTGTTGGCTTCCACAGTCACTGTATCGTGGATTTCTCTGTTTTGTTTCTCTGTTGTTGCTGGTCTCTTGTGTTTTCTCTTTTTTTTACTTCAGCTCTGCTCTTATGTGTGTGCTTCATCAAACGTGCTCTTTCCTCTGTTTTTTTTTTCTTCCTTTCTTGTCAACCTCTCTCTGTTTGTGTATGATCATCTTATCCACAACGGAGATTAACTGGTATTTCTAGTTCGCATCTTGATCCCTTGCTGTGCCTGTGCGTATTCATGTGATTGCGCCTTTGCTTCTCTGCTTCCTCTCTTTTCTGTTTCGTTCTTCTTTCATGGAATTCTGGCAAGGCGCAAACGCAAAATTTAAGGTGTTTCTTCGCAGTGCGCATACACGTTGCTGTATACTGTTTTTCCGTGTTCTGTCCCTTCCTTATAGGTGTGTGTCTCTCTGTAAGGGTCAGCGCAAGAGTATTGACTCCCTGGAAGGAAGCGCCACTGTACCCCTCTCCACCCCTTCCCCGTGTCTTACCTTGGCTGGTGGCGGTCTCTGTGGGTTGGCGACTCCCCCTTCACGATCTCTGTTTTCCTTTTTACTGCTCTTCCGCTTGTCGTGCACCCCTCCGCCATCATCCCCTCCCTTTCACGCCTCTTGAAAAAAAAAAACAAGCTCTTTGCTCACTGCACGCCGACGGCTTCTATACTCAGCTTGCCCCTCCTCCCCTTCTCTTAGATTGTTTTTCGAGTTCTCTTCACTCGTCATTTTACTCTGCGTCGTCTTTTGATCTTCGATTCCTTTCTCTCTCTCTCTCTCTGCAGGCGTAACGGTTAGGCGGAGTTGTCTTCGGCGTTGTATTTGTTTCTTTTCTCAATCTTGTATAGGTTTTGAGGCTTTCTACTCAGTCTTCTTCAGTTTTTTTTTGTCTTTCGATTTTCTGCTTTTCTTTACTCTGCATTTTTTCATTTCTTTAGCTCTTTCTCTTTCGAGCTGCGCTTCGTCTGCTTTGGGTAGCCTGGTGGTTTCGGTTCTCTTGTTGATTCCGGTGCTTTTTTTTCTCTTACCTCCTTCCACCCTGCCGATCTTATTTCCCTAAAGCGCGCGTGCCTCCCTCGTTTTCTTTGCGATTGTTCCCCCTTTTCCTCGGTGTTCCTGTATTATTTATTTTCGCTCTTGCTGTGTTCCTGATTGGTGCTGTGTCAGCTGTTTCTCCTCTCGACCGCGTCTCTCAGACACACATCACCGCGGAAGCTATCGTTTTAGTTTGCCCCCTCCCCCCCTCTTCCTCCCTATCACTGTATTTATTTGTGTCCAGAGGTATACGATACAGAGACAAGCACACCGTGTGCCCCTCTTCCCTATTTTTTTTTTCCTGCACTTGTACTCTTTTTTTTTGCTCTGCTGTTTGGCAGAGAGCCGCCACGTCCGAGAAGCATCGTAACTACTTTGTGCCTCCTACACGTCATACCCCCTCTTTCTCCTCCTTGTGTATTTTGGCGTCACTTGTGTGTATGAGCGCTCCGCAGCAGAAAGGGCCTCTCTCTGCAATCGAACAACAACAACAACACCAACAACACAGCGACGCAGAAGGGTTACTTTGAGCTGCAGACAGCGAACGTCACCTCTGTGCTTTGCGCCTTCTTCAGGTAATTCGTTTTCGTCCCCCGTACCACGTGTTGTCCGTTGCTGTGTGTGTGTGTGTGTGTCCTTTGCCATCATCATCATTACCCCCCTTTTCCGATTCTGGGTTTCTCATCCTCTCTTTTCACGGACTACCTCGCGGAAGCTCTACGTCCTCTCTCTGTGAGTTGACTGGAGGGAACACGCCAGAAAGAAGGAACGGGGAGAGAGAGCAAGCTCAGCTGCACCGGTGTAGCGTTGTGATTCCTCCATTTGTACTCTCCTTGTTGCGTGCAATTGAGACTTCTGGTGTAATCTTCGCGCAAAGCCCATTCCAGCTGAATCGTGTACACCAGAAAAAAGGGAAGGAGCACGCACTTGCGCAGGCAAAGGCAGCCAAGAGGCCAGAGAGGAGGACTACAACAGGTGTGGCAGGTGGAAAGCAACGGCAAGAAACTTCGGGGTTCATTTTTATCGTTTCTGTTGTCTCGTTGTTGTCCTCCTTCGATTTGCTTCTCCCTTATTTCTTTCCTTACCAAAGTCACGCCCCTCCTTTGTGTGCTCGTTGCTGATATATTTTGCACAGAGTCTATTCTGTTTCACTTTTTCTTTTTTGCGCCCCTCTTTCTCTCCCTGCGCTTCAGCGCTGACTTGACTTGCTTTTTTTTGTTGTTGTTGTCGTTGGCTTTGCCTCTCCACCCCCCACCCCTCTTCTTTCCTCTTTGCCTTCTTGGTTGGATGTGGTGCCGTGTCCCTGTATGAAAACTCAACAACCAGAGGCGGTGATATACATAGCAGCACAGACATCGGTCTATCCATCGACCTATTCTTTCCTTTTCTTCCGCCTGTCGCGCGCGAGAAGACGAGTCCGTCTTAGTACCTCGCTCCCTCCCCTGTGAGAAAAAGGAGACTGCAGAGGAACAGAGGCACCAGAGATAGCTTTCCAGGAAAACACCGCTTCTACACAGTAACACGCTCAGAAGTAGAGAAAAAGCGGGGAAATTTACTCTTTACAATCAGATTACGGTGTGCGTCGTCGTTTGCTGCACGCTGTTGCCGTGCTTATCCCACGCACACGCACACGCACACACTTCACTCACTTCCCCCTGTCGATAGTAGTCGCTTTTCCTCACTATTTGAACGTTTTGGTTCGTTCGTTTTTTTTTCCCCTTTCAGCTCCTGTGACGGTTGTCTCCGGCTTATGGTCATTACCTTTTATCTTTCATCGCTGCACCTCCTCCTTCCATCACCGGCACGTTGCATCGCTCTTGTTTCGACGCTTGACCCCCTCTTCTTTAAGCCCTTTTCTTACATTTTGATCGAGGCGCTTTATCGTTTTTTTTTTTTCTCGTTTCGAGACGAACCAAATCGCCTTTGTCGTCCAAGTCGAACGGCCTAGCGGGACTACGATTTCTACTCCCTACTTGTCAACGTTTTTTTCTTTTACCGCTTTCCCCCGTTCTCGTACTCGTGCTTCGCTGGTGGTGGAGGGAGGCACAGTTCCATTATCTTCTTGCAGCTTTTCTGTCTTCCCTTTTCTCTCTTCCGCACTTTCTCAGACTGCTCTCGTGTAGTGTCGACGCGTCTCTCTTTTTCGCTATTGTTTTGTCGTTCGCTTGTTTCGCATTGTCCTGTCAGTTCTTCGTTCTTTCTCTCGCCGCCCCCCTCTCTCTCTTTCCCTTTCGGACGCCCTCTCTCTGTGTTTTTTTTTTTTTTTTTGCGGGGGGCCTCTTTCTCCCCTTTTGAGTACTTTTTCCCATCAATCCCTCTTTTTTTTGGTGTTCATATTACCGTGTGTGTGCGTGTGCGCTGTTGCTCGCGCTTTTCTCAACGAAGAAAAGTTGCCGCCATTCTCTGGACACCATATACGTCCACAAGAGAGGAGAACAGGCGATCGTTGCCTCACTGCCGACAACGCCTTTTCGCTTCATCTCCTGTTGTGTGCCTGTGCCGAGCTCTCCTTCCTCTTGCGCTTCGTGGATTCGCCACTGTCTCTCCTGTGTCACGCTAACGAAATCCACTTGCGGCAGCAGGCAGCGGTGAACGAGGGGCTCAAAGCATCCCCCAATCAGAGAAACAACCGCTTTGGGGGTCCTGTCGAGCTGCAGACATTTTTTAAAGCACAAAGAATAGCAACATCTTCTGCATCGGAGCAGCATCAACTGCACCAAGAGAGGCGTGCGTCGAGGTGAAGCTAAAACGCCAAATTTTCCGAGCGGGGAACGTGAAGTAGTCATTGCGCGAGAGCCGATTTCGAGTTCGACATTTTTCTGCTTCTTTCCTCTTTGCCAGCTAACGTGTCGTCGTGAAATTGCCCTCCTGTATGAAGAAAGGACGAAGAACGCTATAGCTGGCGCCCTCCTTTTTATTTATTTTATTTTATCTTCGTCACTCCCCCTCTCCGCTCCCTCTGTGATAGGAGCTCTCTGCGTTGTGGTTGTACCACCGTTCTCACTACCTTTTTTTTTTTTCTTCTACGTCTCACTCTCTTGTGTATTGCCTGTGCGTGTGAGTGTCTGTGCATCGTCGTCGATTTCTCTGTTTTCTTGTCTTTCGTTGGGAGGGGCGGGAGCCGTTATGGGTTGGCTCGCTTTTCTCGCCTTTTCGTTCCTTTCATTATTCTTCCAGGGCCTTCTTTGAGTAAGAGAGACACTAACGAGTCGGGCGAAGAAGGGGAGGAAAAGGGTCAGCAACATAACAGCTCCAAGCTGTGGATAGCGATCTACAGCCATTCTAACCCACACGGCTACCAGATTCTCTGTTTCCCAAACGACGATATTGCAACGAACAAAACGAACCGAAAGAAAAAGGACACATCTTCTCGTGAGAAAGAGCGCCCTTAAACCAGAGCTTCTCAGGATACTCCTTTTTTCGTCCTCCTCTCCCTCCCTCTGTCCTAGTTTTCCGCGCATGGTGTTGTCTCTGCAGGGTCCTCCTATCACGTGGTTTCCGTAAGAGAGGGTGTGTGCGCGGGCGTTTGTTTTGCTGGTTGTGGTGTGTCTGGCCCTTCGTTCATTCTGAATGTATATATATTTTTTCGTTGCCCCACCCTTTTTCGTCTACCGCGTGCCCGTAGCACCGTTGACTTTCTTTTTGTTTTTCCTCATTCTGTGCGAGGTCTCAGGCAACTCTAGTCGGGTCGTTCTCTTCCCGCAATTGTTTTCCTCTCTTTTCGGTTTCTAGCCCCCCCCCCCTTTTATTTTTTTTTTTTCGTAAGTCCCTGTGAGTCGGTGGGGTTTGGTCCGTGGATTCCTCTGTGTCTCATCATCGGTACAGGCAACAGGTCCATACTAGAGCAGCTCGTTGAAGGGGAAGGGGAGTACTGGCACGTCGCGAGGCACACCGATAGGAAAAAAAATAGGGGAGATCAGACACAGGTGGTACCTGCTGAGAGAGTCATCAGCGCATTTTTGTAGGCGTATCTTCTGTATTCCTCCCTTCTTCACTTGCGCGATTGCGTGGTCCCCACGTTTATCATTCGAAAGTGTGCCACACGTTAAGTGCAGGAAAGAAGTGAAAGGTACATGCCTGTTGTGTGCTCATTTACAGCGGCAGTGCTGCTGAGCAGTGCGCCAGTTGTAGTAGACGCGCTCTCCGTAGAGGGCCTCGGCCACGAGGAAGGAGACAGCTACACTGCATCTGGTCGCCAGCAGGACTATCCAAGGTCTGTCACGACGGACTCGAAAAGCACAGAGCTGTCGTCTAGTAACTCGATTGTAGGTAGCAAGGACGCTCCTCGGCCTGACCATTCGCGATGGCGGGATCTGTGCGGTAGCCGTGCATACAGTCGTTGTGTCCTCACGTACGTCACGGTCACCGTTTGCGTCGCGTATCTTTTCCTGACAGTTGTCCTGTGGTGTCTCGCGCGGTGGTGGCGCTGCGGGGTGCACCAGCTCCACAGGCGGCACTCCGTCGATGATTCGTCCGGCGAGGAAAACGACGGTGTAATGCGGTATAGAGACGCAGAGGTGGCTCGCCATGGGCTTCTCTCAGGCCGCTGGCATGACCCGCAGGACGTTCCGGACAGTGAGAGTGCAAGATACCGTGCAGCCGAAAGCAGTTGTGGCTCTCTTGGCACTCTCTTTCAGATCCACAACTGGATTCTGCAGGGACCGCGCTTGTGGGGAGTGCTGCAACATACACCAATAGGGCTCTTTTGCACCCTGGCGCAGCCCACAGGCCCTACAGGTGAGCTAGGGCAGGCAGAGTCACTCGCTGTGGACCTCGGCGAGGGAGCGATTGATGAGAGACGTGATTCCTGGAATTTCTCACGAGACGCTGACTGCACAGTCTCGACCTCTTCACGTGCTTCTGCCTCGAGTTTGCACATGCATGAAGGTGTGTTTCGCGCCACCACAGCGAGCGACTCTTCAGACAGAGACAAGAATCCCAGCATTCACAGAGATGCCAACAGCGCTGAAGACAGCACGTGTGATCGATGCTGCTCACGCGAGAGCGACTGCAGCGATGACGCTCACACGGAGGTTAAGCCACCCGCGCTCTGTGGGGTTGCGGCAGACGAGCACTGGTCTCCCTTCCGCAGTAGGACTCATGTACGGCCACAGGTGATCTACTTCAACAGCGCCTTCGACACCGAAGACGATCTACTTACCAGTGCGTACGAGAGCACGAGCAGTGGCAGTCAGTTTCTCTACGGCAGCCTGGCCGCCACGACCCCTTCCACACCGTCCGCTATGGGTGACGTGCTCTCGTCGCACACGCCTCCTCCACCGACGGACACGACCGAGTTATTGCTGCGCGACTCGGGGTCGAGCGCCTGCGCACTTGACGCGGACGCCCTCCACAACACTCGGTGTGCGCATGTCGCCCTTCCGTACCTGGGGACCGCCCTCCTCGACGTTGGAGCGACACGCCACACCGACCTGAGCATCAATGAAGATTCGTTTGAGAGGGGCTACTGCCCACCTACCTTGCCCTCCAGCGCAGCCCTCTGCAGCACAGTGGGGCCACGCAGTAGCGAGGTGGAGTCTGTAGCGCCACCGTCTGAAAACACAGCCACGGCTGCGCCATTCCCTGTGCTACAAGAAGCCTCGTATCCACCGGTGCCCAATCAGACAAAGGCGGCGCTGCCAGACGCATACGTGCCGAATGACAAGCTCGACACGATGGGCGGGGACATGGTAGAAGAAGTGGTGGACAGTGCCGCATCTAGCCGGAGCTATATCCCTACTGCCCAGCTGCGCCGTTTGCCGGCCGCTGAGCCACCGAAGGTACGAGGAAAGCGCTCGTCGGCGAGATACCGTGAGCCATGGCAGCCGCTCCTTGTCCCTTGCAAGAGACCTTCTCTCGCTGAGGTTGCTGGCATGACGACTCTTTCAACGCTTTCTGCACCGAGCTCGACGGTGTGCAATCGCGTTCAACGGGCTCCCGACCCGAGCTCGCTCGGGGACGATCTCGACAACTTGATGCTCGCCGCCGACGTTGACGGTGCTCAAAGTAACACGACCGGCGACGGCACTCACGTCTGCAGGTGCATCAGGACATCCCTATCTCGTACCCTGACGCTAGCTCCGGGGAGAGAGCAAGGGATAGCAGGCACATCAGTTGTGCCAACTGTAGTACCCTGTAGCGATGCGAGCGTCTGCTCGAACCTCGAGCCCACGGCGCCACTTGTGGCTGCTAGCAGCCCTTTCCGACCACAATCGGCGCCGATTTCCGTGTACTCTCCTACGCCCGGTGCTGCTCACACTTTTATGGACAAGAGCGACGCAGATTCTTCTGAGCAGTGTAGGTGGTTGCCACATGGCGTTGGCCAGCGGCCATCACTGAACCTGTCCGTCGAGGAGCGGACGCTTCTGCTGAGGAGCAGGAAGTGGCTGTTTCCTCTCATTGACGGTACGGACGAAATCGAGTAGGTTCGTCAAGGAAACGCATGTCAATGGTACTTCATCTGAGGTTCCAGCCTAATCAGTAAAGAAATGGCTGAAGAGGCACGGGGAGACGCGATCGCGCCACTCCGTGCGTCCTCTGCGCGTTTATCACCTTCTATGTTTCTTCTTCCTCTTTCGGTGTCCGTTCTCTGTCGAAGGGCGGCGGAAGATGCTCTAGGTGGACTGCCTCTTTCTCTCGGGGCGGTGCAAGTGCACCTGGGATTCCCCCTCTCAGCTTTTCTATGCATTGTGGACATGCACCTCCGCTTTCTTTTTCTGTTCTTTTCTTTTTCCTCGCTTTTTGCTTTTGCTCTCTTAGCTGCTTCCCCTCCTCCCCTCTCCCCCTCTCCCCTCCCCCTCCTCTTTCCTCTCCGAGCTTCTTCTCCTTTCTTTTTTTTTTTTTTCATCACGTTTCTTTTTTTATTTTCATTTCACTTGTCATATGACCTGCAGCGTTGTGCCTGTGTTCTCTCTTTAGTACTATTATTACTCGCCTCTTCTTTACTTATTTGTTACTGTTCCTTTTCGTTCAAAGGAACGACGTGGGCCTTGTGTGGGTCTGCTGGTGTGTGCTCGCATGGGATGCGTTCCCTTTCTTTACTTCGTGGCTTCGCTAGTTGTGTATAGATCGGTACATCAGCTTTGCCCCTTCTTTTTGTTTAGTCTTCTCAGTGTGTTCTTTCTTTCACTCTCCCCTCGTTCTATCTTCTTCCAGTTTGCGTGTGAGTCTCTGTGTGGTGTTGGTGTGTTTGCGTGCGCCTGCGTTGATAAAAATTTCTCCTTTGTGTTGTTCTCTGTTTTTCTTCCCCCCTCTTTCGCCTCCCCCCCAACATCCATTCTATCCCCTATTTATTCTTGGGTGAGCGTCTCTTTCATCGCTGATGTCATCTGCCGCTCTTTCTTTCTTTCCAGCTCGCTGTCGTCTTGTGCTTTTTCTTTCCTTTGCACTCGAAAGGGGCAAGTGTAAGGGAAGACAAATGGAAAGCGGCACAGTCGTGAACTAAGACTAACGTAAGTCACGAATCCATCTAGTAAGCCAGCCCCCCACTCCGCTACTCGATTAAAATGATTCGCTCTTAACTTCCTGTGCTTTTTCCTCTTCTCCCCCCTCCCTTCCCCCTTTCTCTCTGTGGACGTCGAATGAAAAGCGAAATAAAGCGAAGATAAAGTGAATGAAGGGCTCTGGGTGGGATTGGAAGTCGCTGCTGTGGCCTGTTGCATTCGGAGGTGAGGAGGGGGTGACGGCGGAAGCAACGGACGCTGGCTCGGCAGCATTTCGCACTTGCGCTTCTCTTCTCACTACCTCCTTTCTGTCTTCATTGTGTGACTGCGGAGTATCAGTTTCTTTTCTTCCTCCGGCGGAGGCAGGAAGTATGTTGTTGTCCTCCAACTCCCGCCAACGGTAGTAGCAGCCGCCCTGCGCGACGCTTCTTGTCTCGACCCGAAGACTGAAGAGGAATCATCTCAATAGGAGCACTGTCACTCGTGACGTTCGATGCGGCATTGTCAGCGGAGCACTGCAGCAGTAGTATGCTGCAATCCTCCATCACGGCGCACCAGCCTTACGATCTACTCTTCTCCCTCTTCCTGTCTATCGTCCTTCCTGTTTCTACGCTGGCGCCGCCACTGTATCGTGAACCCGGATGACACGCTTTGCCGTCCTTCGTGGCACCCATAAATGTTCGCGTGGGTGGTTCATTACACCGCATGCACGACATGGCTACCAATCGGCACGCATCCATACACTGTTTTGGCGAAAGGGAAAGGACGGTCCGCTTCGCTTTCAAGTCGTTCGCGAGCTACGCCTACTTCGGCTCGCCAACCCTTCCCTACACGGAAAACCTTCTTCAACACGCAACACAGAGCTACCGGTCGTACGCTTAAACCGAGGGAACTGCTGAGGTCGCACCTGCAATCAACTGGAGGGAATCTCACGCAATTGCATCCTCTTGAATAGTACCCCTTTGTCCACCAGCGGAGGAAGACAACTCGTGTCGACATCCGAAGCTCGTTCCATGTGTCTACCTTCGCTGACATGCAAGCATCGTGAACATATTCCTCCCCTTTATTCCTCTCGCGCGTGGGTGTGACTTTTCTGAAAAGGCTGACATTTCATCTTAGTTTTTTTTTTTGTCTGTTCTGATTTATCATTTCCGCCCCTGTTGTTTTCGTTTGCTGCTCTTTGGCCTCATGTCGTCTTTGGCCTTTACGCTTCGTCAAACGGTGGTGCCGGTGGTAACGAAACTCGCTAAGCCACTTTACTTCCCTGTGCGGCGCATCTACTGTGCCGGGCCGAACTACGACAGCCACGCACGGGAGATGGGCGGCGTCATTAACCGCACGGACCCGTTCTTTTTCGTGAAGCCGACAGACTGTCTTGTAACGGACTTTGGAAATCACACCTCCCCCAGCGCAACCATCGACATTCGCTATCCGCCAGTCACGGAGAGTTACCACCACGAGGTGGAGCTGGTCGTTGCATTGGGCTACCCAACTGGAAAAGCGGCGGCTTTCTCAGCAGCCTCGCAGGACCCCGCCGACACCCACTATTCCAACATGAAAATCGAGGAGGCGGCGGACATCATCTACGCCTACGGCGTGGGGCTCGACATGACGCGAAGAGATCTGCAGCTGATGGCCAAGAACAACGGCAAGCCCTGGGATCTTGCCAAGGGCGCCGACGGCTCCGCTGTCGTCTCCCCACTTGTCCTCTCTCGTGACCTAAAGGAGGCGCACCCAGAGATGTTTATGTCCCCCGATAAGGATGAGACCGGTGTGGTGTCCAGCGGAAGTATTTTCCTTCAAGTGAACCAGAATGAGCGCCAGCGGAGTGACCTCAACTGTATGGCGTGCCCCATTGTGGAGCTGCTTGCACACTTATCCAAGTATGTTGCATTGAAGCCTGGCGATTTGCTCTTTACCGGGACCCCATCTGGGGTGAGTGCCGTCCGTCGCGGAGATGTGATTGAGGCTGGCATTCAGGGACTCGGTACGCTGAAGGTGAATGTTATATAGATCGGAAGGTGAGGGGTGGTCGATTGCAGGTTGAGGTGCATGTGTGTGTGTGTGTGTGTGTGTGTGTGTGCCTGTTTGTTACGTGGCTCTCCTTTTTCAATGGTCTCTGCAGCGCGCAGCTGTCCATCCCTCTTGTTTTGTCTGTCGCTCGATGCGCGTAGCGGAGTCCGCAGCTGTTACGCAAGGCTTATGTGGGTGCTCTAGCTGCGTCGTTGATGCGCTTCGTCATCTTCATGTAGAGTGAAGCTGCTCCTTTATGCGATTGTACTTTGGTTGATTCTCATGCATTGTGGGCTTAGTCTTATTTTGCCGGTATGCTAGCGATTATTGTTGGTTGTGTTGCCCCCTTGGTTCGCATTCCGGGCAATGTGAAGAGGACTTAACCCCCTAATCCGCGTCAAATGACTTTTACTTACTCGCTTTGTCACCTTTCCCTCCCCCTTCCTTGCTGAGATCCGCTGTTCTTTGCTCATTTCTTCACATCTGCTGCTGAATGGGTAGGACTACGTGACCAATGGAGAGGAGACCGTGAACAGCGGCTAAACGGTGTGGGAGCGGAGCAAAGACACAATGCGCGTTTGCTTCTATTGTAGTGTGGGTTCTCTCTTTAGCTGAGCGGCGGAGGACACAAAGGCGCGTCCTACAGACCTCCATCAATCGCCAGTATCGCTACCACCATCAAGAATGAGAGAAGACCAGAGCCAGTGGAATGTAGCCGCTGCACTCGAAGAAGAAACGAAACACACGCTGCGCTTCCTCTTCGCCCCCCCCCCCCCCCGGGCATTCTCTAGCCATCCGTGTACTCAGTAGTCGCACCTTGTCACCTCAGTACTCTTGTTACACGGCCAACAAAACAGGAGCACGGGGGTTTTCCCCCGTTTTGTTTTTCTGTGTTCGCCGACTTTCTCGACTTCACACGCTTTCCTGTTGTTTCCTCAAGTGTTGCCGGACGTCTCACTGAGTATCGGCATTCTGATCGCTTCCTCATCATCATCTTAGCTGTCATGCTGTAGAAGAAAATGTCAAAGGTGAAACGGGGCCTCTGTATACGTGCAGAAGCTCAGCGTACGCACTTCTTCTCTCTTTCCCCAGTTGTTACTCTTTCTTCGCCTCCTCGATTCTTGCACAGGGAGCGCTTCTCTGTGTTTTCTTTCTTTTATGGTTGTTGTTTTCGATTGTCTCTGAACCCTCTTGCTGGTTGTCGGCCTCTCCCTTCCTCTCTTCCGGCGCTGTGTTGGTGTAAGTCGTTTTCTGCATGTGTGCGTCTCTCGTCTCAGACGTCGATCGCCCCTCCCCCACCCCCTTCTTGAAATGAATTGATGCGCGTAATGCTGCTGCCCGCTTGTCGCGTGCGCTGGCGACACACAATGCGGCGGTGTACTGAAGCGAGACGAGCATGAAAACGAAGAGGAAAGTCAAACCAAAGGAAAAAATATAAAGGGCGATCCTAAAGTGCACAGTGAACACGTGGCGTTGTAAATACACCGTAACACTATCCAGTGATGGGGCTTGACTACGGCACGCCATTTCACTCTGTACACCCACCCACCCACCCACACACACACACACACACAACAGAGGCACTTTGCGTGCTTTTTTTTTTTTTTTCGCTAAGAGCTCTTTGTGATGTCTACTTTGTCTCGCATCCCAGCAGTCCCAGGCCGGCCCTACACGAGTCAGAGCGTTGATGCCAAGGGGTGAATGTTAGACAAACATGATGCATTTGACTGTGCTGATGCTGAAAATGTTGCTCTTCACACGTTAGTTGTTGCTTACCATATTCTCTCTCTGCTCGTTGCACCGCTCCTGCTTACACACCACACCGCACACACACACACACACACACATACGCACATACACACACACAGTGACTGACACACTTCTGTAGTGAGTCGATTTCATGCAGACGAACAAATGGCCACAATAAGAAGAACGCAGAAAGCAAAAAGCGAAGAAAAGGTGGAAGGAATATGCAAGGCCAGCCGTTCACAGTGGAACGACACCAGTGCATATCACCTGGCCCTCCACACAATCAGCAGGCGGACACAGATGAGTTAGCGATACGAAGCGTCGTGCGGTGGTACAGGGACAAAGAAGAACACGAATACAACAAGCGAGAGAGCACACACGGACATCTCTCAAGCCAATACATTATGGAGAGGGCACGTCTCAGAGAGTGAAGGCTGAGGACTGACTCTCACGCTCTCTCACCTCCCCTTCCCACGCCAGCGAGGGAGTGCGGGGGTCCCTTTGGAAATAAAAAAGACTAGCGAATGACTCTTTACACGGTTGTGTTTGTTTGCCGCTCGGTGCTCTTCTCCGCGCGTAACGGTGCGGCGAGGTCGGGGGACGCTCGTGTTTTCCTTTCGCTGCTCAGTGGAGGCGATATCCTTTGTTCGGCGCGTCAGTGCTACTTCTAGTCTCCATTTTTGTTGAGAAAGGCCACAGTGCCCCTATGGTCCCTTCTCCATCGTTGTTTCTGCTGCCCGTGCCTCCCGAGTCAGTCTTACCCACCCGAGTCCCCCTTCGTATTCCTGTCCAGTGCGAGAAGAATGTGGAAAGGCGGGTAGCTCCGCACGCTCGCCAGTGCGCACGCACAACATATACGCCTATCGACGCCCTTGCAGGCGAGGCGCGCTCTTTTCCTGCCTGTATGGCCTCAGCGTAAGCGGCACGACTCCCCACACGCCAGAGGTCGGGTCCATTGGGATGAATATGCTGACTCGCTCATGGCCTTGATGTGGCTCACTCTCCCTTCTTTACTTCACCTCCTCCTTCTTCCTCTTTCACGCGGGTGAAGTATGGGGAGTACTTATACACTCAATTACACAACTCCCCTCTCGCATCGGCACACTGCCGCACGGTGGTGAAAGGGCCACAGAGAGAGAGTGAGACTTGCTCAGTGGCTCCTATACTGGCTGTGCTGTAGCCCTGACTGCTTTGTCCCCTCCCCTCCCCTCCCCCAACAAGTAATAGCATCGTTAGTTTCACCAGTGAAAGCAGGTGAACAAAGGCATTTCATCTCTCTCTCTGCACCCACATTGCATAGCGCTGTGTTGCCCTTTTGTACTCTCATCTCTCTGCCTACTCCCCCTCCCCCTCAACAGCATCTGTGTTTTCCTTCTACAAGAGTGTGCTCTCCTTTCCTTGGTTTTCCACAGCTGACGTGCTCATTCTGTTGTTGCTGTAGCTGCACTCCCGCATCTCTCGATTTTTACTTCCCCCTGTGACGTGAAGACTTGCGTGTGTGTATTGTAGTCCTCTCGTTTCTCTGCTCTCTCTCATTTGCTTGCTTTCTGTTTAGGTGGTGTCCTCTCGACGATTGTTTGATTTCTCATCGCCCCCACTTTTCTTCTTCCTCCCCGTAATTGCAGGCGGCGTCAAGAGCGCTTTTTCCCCCTTTCTTTTTTTTTTTTGTATTCCCCTGTTCTCTACGCAGAGAAACTGACAACCACAACCATAACACCGAAAAAACGAAAAAAAAAAAAGGGGGGGGGGAATAGCTGCACACGCATACAGGCACACCGAGACCTACATATACCAAGCGCACTCGAAACGGGAACGCTCGAGGCCTCGTGTTCTCCCTTTCTATTTTCATCATCTCACTCCCCTTCCTCGCCCTCTCTCTCTCGAGTGCTCTTTTTTTTTTTTGCTCCCTCTTACGTCTGTGTCACGTGACTCCACACCCATCGCCGTGCTTGTTCTCGATAAATTGCTCTGTTTTTATATTTTACTTCTCTGCTCTCACTTTTCTTCACCGATCTCCTCCTCGCTTTCTAACTTCTGCGCTCGTTGGATCCCTGCAGTGAGGGAAAGGAGCTTCAAGTGAATTTCAAGAGGTGGTCGTGAGTGCGTGTGTGTGTGTTTGTGCTGTGAACGAAGGTGCACACATTCGACTTGCAGTTCTTTGTTTCGTGTTCGCCCCCGCTTCCCTGCAAGCGTAACGTACGCACATCTGTTTCATTGGTACCCCTACCTCTCTCACTACTATTCTTATTGGCCCGTTTGTTTTTTTATTTTGCTTCTGTTCCTCCTTCCGTGTTCCCATCAGCATTGCGTTTTCATCATCGCCTACTCATTTCTCGCTCTCTGTTGTCACAGGTCCTGTACAGGTAGAGCGAAGCAGCCGGTAAAGTATTCCCTCACACGCATCGCTACTGTAGAGGTTAGGTCCCCTCCTCCCCATTGTTCCAGCTTATTAGCGGGAAGCGAACCAATTGATTGTAGAATTGCGTTACGCCGTCAGAGAAAAGAAGAGAGGTGCAAGGGCAAACACCGAAATCGAGCCCACAGCGGTAGCAGCAGCCGCAACAGAACTATTCAAGCAAACAAACAACGCGAGCAGCGCACAGATCAGTAGACGAGCAGACCCAAAGACAACGTTTCGCGTTTTCTTCGGTTCCTCTGTGTATTGTTTGTTGTGTCTCAGTCTTCATTCCACGACCGACTCATATTTCCGACGTGTTTTCTTTTCATTTCCTATTTTCCTGCCAACACTGTTGAGCAAACTTTGTTGACTACCTTTCTCGTCTTGTTTCACTTTTGCGGATCACTTTGGTGCTGGTCTGCTCCTGTGTGCTCCGGACGGCGTGTTTTGGCTTCATTGTCTTTTTCCGTTTTGTCTTGTTTCTTTTTCCCCTTTGGTGCTTCGAACACATTGATCCTTTGTGTGTGTGTGTGTGCGTGTGTGTGGGTGTCTTGTCTTTACTCCCTCGTCTTTCCGCTCTTCTCCCTTTTTTTGTGTGTGTGTTCCTGCTTAGCTTCTGGTTGGTTGCGCAGTCACTGAACTGAGCTGAAGTGGACAACTACGTGTACGCACAAGTAGGTGTATATCTCTTCTTTCTCTGTTTTATCCCCCCTCCCTTTCTTCCCTCCTTTTTTGCAACCGCCGTGCTGTGCTTGTGTGCCGGTTTCTCTGTCCCCCCTTCTCTCTCTTTTTGTGGCCCCTCCTCCTCCTCCTCCTCGTGCCGCTTTCCTCTTTTTATTCTTTTTTTTTTTTATCGGAGGGGGAGGGAGGGACGCGCTCGTCTTTTGTTGTTGTTCTCCTCATCTCCACCTTTATCGCTCTGTACGCGTTCCAGCGCCGCACATAAACGAAAAGACCACCACAAAAAAACAAAAAAAACGTCAGGCGGGGAAACAAAAAAGTCGCTTTGGTAACGATCATCCTCACGCCACGAGCAGTACGAGAGGGGACACACACACACGCACATCCACATCCACACATTTTTCAATCTGTGTCTCAGAGAGATTACGTATTTTGGTTGTGCTGCCTGTCGCGCGTCGCTTCGATTAGTGACTCGAAGCCGATTCGTCCTCAACACGTCCTCCAGCAAGTGGCGCTCTATCAGCGTCTGCATTTGTCTTTTGTGTTAGTGCTCTTGCGGTGAACACTCCGCAGTGGTAAGCTTTGTCACACCAACACACACCCCGAGAGCAAAGGCACGTCAAAGCTGTGCGCGCATCAAGTCCACGTAAATATCTTTCTCTGCGGCCACCGCAGCAGTACGGAGCAAGTATCCTTTCGCCATTTACTACCCTTCTCTTGCGTGGTTTTCTTTCATTGACCGCTTTGCCGTTGTTGTTGCTATCATTTCTGCACTCCTCACTTCATCATCTTTCTTTGGAGCTTCTCTGTCGTGGAGGTGTTTAGCGCCTTTGTCGCTTTTTCTTGATTCATTTTTTTTTTGCTTACCGGCGCTCTGCCCCCCCCCCCCCCCCTCTCTCTCTGTGTGTGCGAATTGAACACTATTTTCTTTACTGTCGGTTTCGACACCGTGTGGTCTCCTCTGTTGTCTTCTTTTCATTCTTGTGGTCTGCTGTCGTGCTCGCTGGTTCTTCTCCGATCATCTTTCCTGCTACCACGCCGAATCTGTGCGCTTTTTATATACCCACACCCACACATCCTGGTCCCACCGATTCTCTGGCTCTCTTTCTTTTGCGCTCTTGCCCTCTTCGCTTCTCTTTTGTTTTTCTTGCTCGTATCTGCTAGTAGAGTTTTGCGCGGTGTTTCTGCTCTTCACAGGTTTACCGGGGATTACAACTTTCCTTCGCCTTGCCACGTCGGCACTTCTCCTCAGCTTCTCTCGCGTTACATCCCTGTTTCTTTGTTTTGTTATTACTCGTGTTACTTCTGCAGAGGCGTCTGTGTACCGCTTGCAGCGCCGCATCTCTCTTGTTCGTCGCACGTCTGAAGACGTGGGCACACCCGCAACACACGCATACGTACCGGGGCAGTAGGGGCGCGTGCTTCTACCGTTTCAGCCTATTGCGCTCTTTCTCTACCTCGGGGAGTGCGCCGGGGAGGTGTGCAAATTCGAAGGGTTGGAAAACGAGCGAGGCACTTGTGGGCTTTCTTGTCACCCCCCTGGGGAAGCAGAAGCTGCACACTGTCTTTTATCTTCCCTTTTCCAGGGGGTTTTCTGCGCTTCTCTGCACGTGTGCTCCTCTCTTCTCGTACGCAATACAGTCCTTCTCCTTCCCCTATCGTCCTTGCCCTTTAGCGGCCTTGTGACCAGCAATGGACATCGGCATCTATGATTCCAAAGCGCAGGTGAGGGCTGTCGTGGCGGAGTGGAAGGCAATGAACTTCATCGGGCTCTTCGAGGCTATTGATGTCATGTCCATCTCCCTCGTAATGGGATTCGAGAGGTATTTGCGCAAGTTTGATTCAGCAGCTGCCATCCCAATCCTGGTTGACGTGTGCAAAACGTTCATTAAGGAGAATACGCAGGGCGACCTCATCGTTGTATCACTGCGTGCCCTTTCGCTCATCATGGAGCACGTTCCATCGTCTTACGAGGCAGCGCAGTCATTCCACGTCTCTCTCGTGGAAATCTCATCGCAGGCAATCCACCGAGCGCTCCGCACGGAGTGGACGTTTGTGCAGTCGAACAACAACGCGATGATTGAGGAGGGTCTGCGTGTCATGCGCTTCATCAGCAAGGACGATATGACGGGCGAGCTCATCCACCGTGTTCCTCTCGGAGACTTGCTCACGCTGTGCACGGACTCCCGGCCGTTGGTGGCGCGACAGGCGTTAGAGACGCTGCTGATGATGAGTTGCAAGGTAGTCATGCCGTCCGAGCTGGAGAGCCCGAGTCGTTCTTTCGCCTCCAATATCTTTTCCGTATCGAAGTGGAAGAAGTTGTTGCGCAGCGGCACCGATGGTGGCAAGCTTGGCCGCAAGTTCTCTTTCAACAGAGGCTCGTCAACGAAGGCGACCGCTACCGAGGGCACGGTGCCGTACGCAGACCACCCTGTAGTGACACAGGTTGAGAATGTCATCTCACCGCTTCTTGTCTCCCTGGTCGAACAGTACGCCAAATCACTCGTGTCGATTCCAGAGCACTGGATTCTGCTCGAGCTGTCGCTGCAATGCCTCGGCACGCTCATTGAGCGAGCGCTGATTTGTCACCGACCTCACACAGCCCGTGCCCTTACCTCGCCCCTGCTGCCCAAGATACTGTTTCAGCTCATTCTCGACACAGAGTCGAACGTCACTCTGGAGCCCAGCGTTCGCATCGATCGCGTCCTCCTGTGCGAGACCACCTTGACGCTGCTGACGAGCTGCCACCGCTACCTGATGCTTGAGAGCTTGCAGCTGCCGGAGGCGCGCCGCTTCTTCCAGCTCATTCTGGAGGACTCGACGGACGAGATTACCACCCTCCTCGACGACCCTTTCCCGCGCGCTGTCATTGCCACCCGCAGCACGCAGAACCGCGACAAGGATCACATCACCTCCATCGCTGCTCTGCAGCTCTTCGTATTAGCCTGTCCGACGGTGCCATCGGATGCCTTTGGGCTGAAGCCGAAGCTGGTGCTGCCGGTACACCAGTGGATGTGGGAGGATGAGATGCGCCACAAGAACTGCATGATCGAGGAGCAGTGCGTGTTGCTCGAGAGGAGCTGGGCGCGACTCGATCACCACGCCTGCATCCCTCTCCGCCTAAAGTCTGCCAACGTAGACTTGCGCACCATGACAATGTGGAAGGGTCCTAACGGAGTACACCGCAACATCTTCCGCGCCTACATCCCGTTTGTGTACCACTTCGCAGATGAGGCAGCGTTGCGACCCATCGTTGCCGTGAAGGAGGCCGGGCCCTGTGCGGCGGACGGCACTATGCTCGTGTGGAAGCTGACGACGTCGGAAACGCATGACCGCCACGCGATGGTCAGCACTATAATAACGAAAGAGGTGAATAGCGACACGGGCAGCTCGAGCTCGACGAGGCGGGGTCGCTTCAAAGGCTCTATCACGTCGCGCACGTTGTCCGAGAAAGAATCCACGAACGCGTCGGCTTCTGTGCTCCCGGCGGTGGTGCTGAACACGCAGCTGGAGGTGCCGGAGGATCACATCTCGCTTACCGAGGAGTACTTTACCTCCCTGTGCATATTTGCAAAGAATACGTCGGGGCAGATGGCGAAGCAGGTAGCCACGTGTGCGTGCGCGTCGATGCTGCAGCTCATGTTTCTGTCCGGTGCCTCGGAGCGCTTTGAGAAGCTGATGACCAAGGCGGTGCTGCCCATGTGCGAGATGTGCCGCGAGGCTCTCATTTCGGCAGACAAGGCAACCAAGGCGCTCGCTCTGACGATGATTGGTTGGATGCTGCACCACCCGATGGCCGAACCGTGCGAGTTCACGGGAAGTGCTCTGCGCTGCGGTTTGCTGGACCAGCTGGAGATCCTCTCCAAGATGGCGCTGCTCGTGCACGAGAGGCCCACGCGGACCGCGACGCTTGCAGAGAAGGCGAACACACTGGCGGGCTGCATAGTGGAAAAGATTAAGAATAGCCGCACCTTACACATCGGTGGAGACGCGGAGGTGAATGTGACGAGCAACACTACTCTTGATCGAGCTTTTTTCTCAGAGGCTATGCTGCGTGTGCAGACGGTGCTGGATGAGCTACAGCGGTGCCAGTGTAAGGCCGCCAAGGACCCGGTGGCGACCAGCAGCAGCAGTACGACCACAACAGCCGACAAACAAGGCAGCTCTGCGTGTGTGAGTAAGGTAGAACTCGACACACACGAGAGTGCAATCCGCGAACTCCTGCGTATCTTCCAAGAGTCGAACGACATCACCGCCTACGAGGTCTTCAACGCTGGGGTAGCCTCCACGCTGCTGTACTATCTCCTTGGTGATCGGACGTTGGAGGACGTGGCTGGGGACACGGTGGTGTACGCCTCCGGCGCCGCTGCCTCCACCTTCCAGAGCAAAACTGTCTCTCTGCAAGGTGTGCACATGGGACTGATAGACCGAAACGCGTCGTCGTGGGCGGCGATGATGGCCAGTGGCATGCATGTCGCCGACATACTTGCCATGTATATGGATGAAAAGCGCATGGAATGCTTTATCCAGTGCGCGGTAGCCTACCCCACTGGGATGCGCCGGCTAGTGTCCACCCTCACTTCGAACCTGTCGCTGCAGAGCTACCTTCCACTTGTTGAGTCGGTGGTAACCTACAACAAGGTGGTGTGCAAGACGCCTCTGCAAGCGCATGATGCGCTAGTCATGATCTCTCCATTAATCACACTCTGCGGCGATGCTGGCCAGCGCATCTTAGCCGCCATCAAAAACACGACAGGTGATATTTCACCGCTGCCTCACAGCGACAACTCTGTAACTGCGGACGGCTTCTCCTCGACGCCGGCTGCATCACACCCGAGAAGGGCAGAACCGAAGCTGAGAAAGCCGGGGTTGCTGTCGTCTTCATTGGCACGCAGCAAGGCGATTTTGTCGCGGAGGAACGAGCCGCGCAATGTCACGCGGATCGCAAAGGAATGCTGCATGGAGGGCCACCGCCTTCAATTCATCGAGAGCTACAGGCAGGCGCACTTCTGCAACAAGTGCCACCGCACCATATTCAGTGGACACCACTGCCGCACGTGCAACTACAACGTGTGCGTGAACTGCTACCGTAGCTACACTGGCAATGTAGAGCTGATCCGGTCACTGGCTTCGATAGAGCGGAACCATATACACCTCTGCGCCACTATTGGCGATCTGGAGCGGTGGTTTCGCACCGGGTCCACCTCAACCAAAGGTACTCAGCAGGCCCCGGCTTCGCAGTCGACGCTCAATCATCTCGAGCGCTTCACAACGCGTGTCCTCACCTTCTTGAAGCGGTATACGGAGGTTCGCAACACGCCTGCAGCCACACCCTTCACACATGCCAGCGGTGCAACAGCCCCAAGCTTCCTTTCCTCTGCAAACCCGACCACCAGTATCAGTTTTTCAGTGGAGCTTGCGAAGAAGTTGCTAAGTCACCCGAATGTTGTACGACGCCTAACGTACAAGTACCTCTCGCAGTTTTCGATGCGTGGGGTGCTGCTGGACGAGGGCGCACCGATCATACCAGCCCATGCGACTGCCCTTGACGCTGAGGTGCAGAAGGTACTGAGCACTGCGGTGGAGAGGCAGGCAGCTCATTATATGGTGCAGGAAGCAGTGGAGGAGCGGTACATCTTGTATCGCCCTTCATGTGGCATGCTCCCCTTTCACGAGACGGTGCTAAGCACTCTTTACCGCCGCGCCTTTGCACTCGGCGATTATCAACTGCTTCTGAAGCTGGAAAATTGTCTGCTGCGGCTTGACGGCACCGTGGAGGAGCCGCTGACGCTGCAGGCGAACAGCGCCGTGACGGTCGCGAATCCTGCTGCCGTGTCAAGCGGGCGCCACCTGAATATGAAGTTCATAAAGAAGTCCAAATCGGTCAAGTCGCCGCTTGCAGGAGGTAGGACCTGGTCTTTCAGCTCCTCGGCTTCAATAACGGCAGGGAAGCCGATCACCGCGTCCGAGGAGAAGTTGGTGGAGGAGCGCGAGCTCGAGGGCAACAGTGCTGTAAAGAACAAGACCTACATTTTTCACCACTTCGAGAGTGACTCGGCAGCATGCTGCGCTTGCGGCGCACACTCCCGCGCCGAGTTTCACACGGAGGAGCCGCCGGCGCTCATCTTTACGGCACCCGACTTTGCTCACCGGGCCGATATGCTGCTGCTCATCATGCTTCATCGGGTCCTCTTCGAGGAGACTCATGGGCTGATCGCCTATGCCGCGGAGGCCAAGGACATTTTTGGCGGTGATGACAGCATCTTCGAGAACAGCGCTATCACCAACACATTGGTGCGCTCGCTGGAAGCGTCGGCGCTGCGTGTGAGCATGCTGCCGCCACTCTACGCGCTGCCGCGGTGGGTGAACTTTGTGTTGCGTGAGGGGCGCTTTCTCATCCCGCTGTCAGTGCGGGAGCGGACGTCGCGCTTTTTGGCTTACGGTGCACGGCGCTCCTTCACCCAGCACATGCGCTTCTTCCGTAATCAGCGCACCAACCGGCCATTCTTGAACTTACCGGGTGAGTGGGCGAGGCAGTCGAACCACAAGTTCTCCGTCAGCCGCGATACGTTCGCGCGCGATGCATACATGATGCTGCGCAAGTGCTCTGACGCGCGGTTTCCTATCTCGGTGGAGTTCAAAGGCGACGTTGGCGTCGGTCAGGGCCCAACGGCGCAGTTCTACACTCTGCTGGCGACGGAGGTAAGCAAGTGCTGCACCAAGCTGTGGCGCATGGACGGCGACAAAGCAAGCAACCGCAACAACACCGCTGCGGTGACAAACTCGTCTTTAGCGGTTGTGACCAGAACCGACTCGCTGATGGCTGCTTCGCCGCCTACATCGTTGCCGCGGCGTACCAGTAGCATCACCCCTACGCACTCCCCAGCTCGTGCTAGCTCCATAAAGAACGGTGCCGCTGGCACAGTGAACTCACGGAGCTTTGGCGCCACTTATACGCCGCCTTCCTCAGCTAAGGTTTCGCACGCAGGATCGGTGGACAGTGCTGCTCGTAGCGCAACCCTCAGCCCGAGGCCGTTCATGGCGGGTGCGCTGGACGCTGACGCAGTCCTCGTACCACCACCGGAAGGCTTTTATCCGCGCCGCATGGATGGCGTGCGCTGGTACGTCGAAGACGTAGAGAGTTTTTCCACGACACCTCTACGGTGCTGCAGCAGTGATCGCTTTCTCGGTGACAGCGTCACGGCCCACGCCTTGCACCGGAGTTGTAGCGAACAACTAGGCTTTTCAATGACTCGAAGAGGTCTCAGCTTCATCGATCACGCGTCCACTTGGGGGACTGACAACAATCACCACCATAGCAATAACCTCAGTGCCTCCGCGGCCCACCACAATGTGAACAAGAGAACGGTTTTGGTGGACCGAAATGCTGGTTTGATGCGGGGCTACGCCATGGAGCAGCGGGAGCGTGCCAAGGCATACTACGCCATCGGCGCCGCACTCGGCCGTGTCTTTGTGGATGAGCAGGTGTTTCCGCTTCCACTGTCACGGGCGGTAGTCTACTTTATTCGTCGAGGCGTGCCGGCCTACCAGTCCGTGCTGCCCATCGTGAAGCACACTGACCCACTGCCAGAGTTCCCGATCGACCTATTCGAGCTACCGTTGGCAGCGGTGAGCTGGGCGGATCAACGTCTTGCACAGAGCCTGGCGTCCCTGTCAACCATGGATAAGGCCACCCTCGCTGCGCTCGACCTGTATTTTACCCTCCCTGGTGATGATAACTTCGAGCTTTTCCCTGGCGGTGCTCAGGTAAAGGTCACCAAGGAGAACTTGCGGCTGTATCAGCGCCGTGTTGTTGGAGCGTTCCTGTACGAGTCCGTCGCGGTGCCGTTGTACTTCTTGACGATGGGCTTTCAGGACGTTGTACCGCACGAGGCGCTCACAGCTCTGGAGGTAGAGGAGCTGATTGGCATTCTCTGTGGGGAGGACAAGAACCCAAATGACCCCCTATGGACGACGGACGAGATTCGCTCTGTACTGGTGGGTGACCACGGCTACCAGAACGACTCGCCGCAGCTGGGACTACTGGCAAAAGTGCTCGGACAGCGGCTGACTCCAGCAGAGCAGCGCGACTTCCTGCTCTTCTGCACCGGCTGCCCTCGGCTGCCTATTGGCGGTATCCGCGCTCTCGGTGCCATCACGGTAGTACGGAGCTCTAACGCGTTTGCGGA
The DNA here is from genome assembly GCF_000002845.2 of Leishmania braziliensis MHOM/BR/75/M2904. Lineage (NCBI taxonomy): Eukaryota > Euglenozoa > Kinetoplastea > Trypanosomatida > Trypanosomatidae > Leishmania > Leishmania braziliensis. The sequence goes on from NC_009326.2 coordinate 952,867, forward strand.
GGCGCATACTGAGGCATTGCAGGCGGAGGCTGGAACATCGGTGGGCAGCAGCAGCGGCGGCGCTGGATTGATCCATGTGGAGGAGGGGGAGGTTCAAAGCGGCTCACTGGGTGGCTTGTGCAAGCTCAGCGCGCAGACCAACGCGGAGGACACGCCGTCTGTACAACCTGAGACTCCGCGCTGCAACGCATCTTCCCTCTACAGTGCTGTATCAGAGCAGCCGTGCGACATGCCGTCAACCTTTGAGGCTGATCTGGCCGACTCTGAGTGGGCGTTGCCATCGGTGAACACATGCTTCCGGTACTTAAAGCTGCCGCCATACCCGAGCGAGGATCTGCTATACAAGAAGCTGCTGATGAGCATCACGCAATCCGGCGGCAACTTTGAGCTTTCATAGAAACGACGTTTGTACGCGTCTTTCTCCTGTCCTCGTCGCTCTTTTTAAAGCCCTCGACTCTCCCCTTTTTCTCTACTGCGTCATGCACTGTGATGGTGTCTGGTGTAACTCGTGCATTGCTTTGTGAGAGTTGGCGAAGATGCCGCTGTTGCTATTGTTGGGACCTGAAGACGGTGGTAGTGTGGCTTCGGCATTCCCCTCTCCCTCTCTCTGTGTCTGTGTAGGTCAGCCCCTCTTTGCTTTTCTTTCCTTCGCTTGTGTGGAACGGGGATGGAGTAGAGAAGCGCAGTCGTACGGAATAGACTGGCCCGCCCGCCTCCCACCCCCCCCCCTGCAGTGCACTTCTTTTCCTGTTGAGTTTTCCTCTTTGTTCGTCACACTCTCTCTTTCTCTCTTTGTGTGTGTTGTGTGTGTCTGTTGGTCTCCTCACTTCGGACTGCTGTATCCCCTTCTCGCTTTTTCTTCGGCTTCTCATTTTGTGCCTTTTTTTGTTTTCGCCCTTTGGATTTCCTTTGCGTGCCTCGCTGAGATCTGTTGTCTGTGCGCCTCTCTGTGTGCCTTTTCGTTCTCTCTGCTGTTCTCCTCCTCCTTGATGTCCCCTTCCCCCTCCCCTCCCCTTCCCCCTCCCCTTTCCCTTTCCCTTTCCTGCGCGCTCGCTCTTCCTCTGCCGTTCTCCCTGTCTTCTTTTTTCTTTTCATCCTTTGCTCATCGTCTCCCACTTTCCAGCTGGACAACGCGCAAACCCCTCACAGCTCATTTTTGTTCGTGTGCGTGTTTTGTTCGTCTGCTTTCCTTGCCTTTTTGTGTTGTTTCTCGCACACCCCTCGATACGGACTTGGGGTGCTTCTTTGTCCTTCTATCACCTCCGCTCTATGTGCGTGCGTATGACCACATCTCTGCCTGGCATGGGGGATGTTGCCCTCTCCCGCTTTGTGCTTTCCGTTGCTGTACTGCGCCTGCAAATGAGATCGTATTGCTTTTTTTTTTTTGCGGTGTCTCTCTTTTTTCCCTCCCTCTCTGCGATGAGCTGCTACTTTGCGCTCTTGCTTTTACGTCTCTCTCTCTCTTTCTCTCTGTGCGTTGTGCCTCACAGTAACACTCCTCAACTGCGTCAGGAAGTGGAGTCAGCGATGGCGGTGTTTAATTGCGTAAGGCGTTGTGAAAACTGTCGACTTTCAGTTTTTTTTTTTTTTTCCTCTTTCTATATGCGTTTTGCTTCCTCTTTCTCATTTTTAAGCGGCTGAAGTGACTTTGGCTCGTGTCATGCTTAGATGGGTAGCCGGTCTCACTTCTTGCCGATGTCGACACTGCGCGAAGAAGATATACCGTTTCTACTCGGTGCTACTGTTTATTTCACCTCCTCCCTTTCAGTGCAGTCTCCTCTACAGCCAAAGGAAAGGTATTTTTAAAAATGATGGAGACAAACAAACTGTACCAGTGGTGACTCTTGTGGCGTCCTTGAAAAGGCACCCCTCCCCTCACTCGACAGCATACATCATTCTGCTGTGACGTCTGTCGCTCTCGCTTCTTCCAGGAACCAGAAGAATCGGTTGGATGTGTGTGTGTGTGTGTGTGCCGAGGAGAAAACATCATTGTCGCTGTCGCCGGTGCTCATCTCTCTTGTCCCGCGCTTCTGTTGTTGTTGTCTTCTCTGCGCCTCGCCACACTCTGGACCGCCTTCCTCCACGCTCCCTCCTCCCCCACACATACATACAGCTGGAGGCTCGTCGCCTTTCCTGCCACAATTCGCTCCTCTCTAGTCATCTAGGTATGGGTCATCTTTATCTCTTCGCTCTACTCGCTCAACCTCTTGCTCTGCTCCCTGTCCCCTCCCCTTTACCCCTCCCCTCACTATTGTGCGCAGCCACGACGGGGCTTCTTGCCGACTGCATTTCAATCTCTCTGCCCCGGCTGAAGGAAGCTTCTCGGGGCTACGAAGTGAGCCATATTTTCCATCTTAAGCTAGAAAGGCAAAACCACATCATCGCCTCCGCGTCAGCTCGCGTCCACCGCACTACCAACTTGTCCTTCCTGCAGTCCGAGTTCCTCCAGGGCCTCTGTCATGGCGACAGAGGATGAATTGAGGGAGCTTCTCCCGAAGCTGCGCTTCAACAAGGAGTTCAAGAAGAAGCAAAAGTACAAGTACAAGAAACGTGTGGAGGCGCGCGAGAAGGAGCGCGTGATAGTCAACGGCAAGAAGCGCTCCGCTAGCAAGGAGATCGAGGCCGCCAAACATGGCGCAAAGGCGAAGTCCACAACAGCCAGGAAGTCCGATGGTGTAGCAGCGGCGGCCGCGAGTGCGAAAGGGAAGCCGAAAACGCGTGTGCCAAAGCTGAAGGTGGCCAATGTGGAGACTGGTAAGGAGACGCTGAAGAAGAAGAAGGCGCGAGACCTTGTGCGGGAAACACGAAAAAAAAAGAAGACTTCCGCCAAGAAGGAGCCCAAGTCAGCCTCCAAGTCTACCCGTGCTAGTGTGGCCCCCGCCGCAGTCGTCTCGAGCGAGTCTTCCGAAGCAGAGCAAAGAAGGACAAGGGTGACGAAGGACGAGCTGCCTGCGACTGCTGCTCTGGCAGTGTTGTCTGTGGAGCCGAAGCCGGCGATGACGCAGGCAGAGCGCGACCGGGAGCTGCTTGCTCGGGCAATTCGCGGCGATGATCTGTTTGACAGCGACGCAGCCGCGGGTGTCGCTGATGGTGCGGCGTTCGTTCGCCAAGACCCATCGCTCTATCCGGATCACGCTTTTCTTGACGATTACGCGGAGAAGAAACACGCCGAGGCTGTCTCGGCCGACGAATTACTCAAGAACGCGCACAATTTTTTTAAGAACCTCGGCAATCGAGAACGTGCCCTTAACAAGGTTGCAAAGGAGCACATTAAGCACCTCCGGGCAGTCAACCGCCGCGGCGGCGACAAACAAGGATTTCGTTATGTAGTGCCCAAGAGCGTGAAGCAGGTGGTACGAGAGCTACTCTCGGCGCAGAAGGCGCGTGACGGCGAAGAGGACCCCGAGGCAGTTATCGACCCAGGCCAACTTGTGTCGACGTTCGGCGGCGACGGGGTGGCGGAGACTTCTGACAAGCCTGTGCGCCGCAACCGTCGCCGACGCTCACGCACTTACTCGGACTTTTACCAGTTTCAGGTGAGTAGGCGATGGACTCGTAACGCGGAGAACTTCCTTAAGCGTAGCCGACCCAACAAGGCGCTCTTCGAGGCTAAGAAGCACCAGCGCTCCATAAAGAATTTTTGAGACCGATGCGAGTCGCTCAGGTGGCAGCGAAAGGGGACTCTCACCGGAGTGTGCCTTTCACTGCTTCCGCACGTGCTGCATCGCTCATGTTTGCGCGTTGCACTACTTGTCGGTTGGCGTTTTTGTGCTTTGTTGTTGCTGCTGTTTTTTTTTGATTTTTTTTTTTTTGCGAGTGTTTGTTGTACGCGAGCCATTCGATGGTGTTTGATGTTGTTCGAGTTGAAACGGGGGTGGGGGGGGGGGAGGGGTAGGCCATGGAGATTGAGGGGGCAGAGCGGAACGAGGAAAGGGACACTTCTCAGCTTTCGTTCTCGAAGGATACAGAGGTGGTTCTGCGCTTCTCTCTTCTGATTGCCACAGAAGCGATCCGCACCATCGCGCTACGTTCGACTTGTCGCACTTCGTCTTCGGCTTTACACCCCCGCCCTCCTTTCGCCACTCTCCCCCCCTGCGCGTTTTGTTCGCCGCCTGCGACGCTGCCTTCGGCGACGCCCTCGTGGCTTCAGCCATTCGCCAATACACACGGATACACGAATAACCGTACTCGTGCAATGCGTCATTGGCGTTGGAGGAACGGAATTTCATCCAAGAAAGGCTCTCTGGAACGAAACTCCTTTGCTCATGGCAGAGCAATGAAAAAAAAACTCACAGGGATGAGCGAAAGGGTAGACGTGCTGCTCAACAACGGTGTGCGGCTCGACACCCACCCATACCGGTACTGGCGTAGACAGACAGACCTCCCTATGCGCGTACATGTGGCGGATGATTAACGGGATAAAACGTAGCTTTTCTTTTCGAATAATGGTGTACATGCGCCATCGCGCATGTGTCTTCAACAACAAAGCATGACTAGAAGCGCACCTGTCTAGATACAGGCAGCGCAGCGCAGCACAGAACGACTCGACTGCGCGCAGAGCAACAGACTTGGTCGTCCGGCATGCGGGGGTCGTCTCTGAATGTGCAAAGAGGAGCGGAGTTGATGTACTGAAAGGGTCACATGTGCTGTTCGATTACAGCTGCCCAATGAGAGTGGCGCATATCAGCATCATGCGGAGCACGGAGTGAAGCGCGTGCTTCAGGAGCCTCCTTTCACTTGTGCGTGCTGCACTCTGCGCTTTACTGTTACGTTTGCTTCTCTTCCCACTCTCTTTTGGGGGCTGTACGAGCACCGAGCTGCACTTGCCATCGACCACTTCGATGGCGATGTGGACCGCGCACCACGTAGCCAAGCCCTCCTTCTAGTGGTGCTCTTGCTCAGTGCTATCACGGAGGAAAAATTCCGCGTACGGAAACACTCACAGGCACATTCGTGCTAACTGTAGTGTCCCCGTTCCTCAACACACGCAGAGTTGGCACGTCGTCCGAAAGAATGGTCCGACAGAAGTCGCGTAACTTGTGGAATGACGAGGCGGGCACGAAGTCTGTGAATCGCCCTCAGCGTGTCACCGTTGCCAAGGGTTGGAAGGTCGCACCGGCTCTTTTGCCAGCCAAGCCGCTGGCTCCGCGCCGGCGCAAGTACGCACCGATTCGTCCAAACAACCGCGACGCGATCGCCATCCCGCTTGGGGGTCAAAGCTACAACCCGGTGGATGAGGAGCACCAGGAGGCCCTTGCTAAGGCTGTCCGCCAACTGAGCAAGAAGAAGCTCAAGGATGAGAAGTTCATGAGGATGATGACGATGGGCCGCGACCGAAAGTACACGGGAAACTTTTCAGCGGACAAGACGTGGGAAGAGGAGGTGAAAGAGACGGCGTCGGCGACTGCTAAGACGCAGCAGAAGAAGGGCGCGAAGGTCGTGCCTGCCTCCATCGGTGCGTCGTCTGCGCCCTTGCCTGCTCTAGCCGCCGTGACACCGAGTGGGAGCGGGGCCAAGGATGACCAGGTCGCTGCTGCTCTGGCGCCCGTGGTGAAGGATTGCAAGACGGCCAAAAAGGCAAAGAAGAAAAAGAAGACAAAGAAGGCGATGGTGGAGGACGCAAAGCGTGCCATGGCACACCGACGTCACCCGGAGCGTGATGCCGTGGCGAAGGAAACGGAAGAGCTCGATATGCTACTCGCCACCCATACTGCGATGGAGAATAGACGTGAGGCAGCTCGGCAGAAGCGTCGCGCGGCGAAAAAGGCGAACCTCGACATCAAGCATTACGGCCGGCACTACCACACCCCGCTAGTCGTCGACGTCACGCCGAGCGACAAACTTGTCGGCTCCTTGCGTCATCTCAGCGGCGGGTTTGTCCACCCTGCTATGGAGCGCATGAAATCACTCGAAGAGCGCAACTTAGTGCCGGCACGCATGCGTCATACTTACAATAAGCGCAAGGTGCTGAAGCCCAAGGGCCAGGTGCGTGTGAAGCGGGAGGAGTTTGGAGTGATGCCCGAGACAAGCTTTTGAGCTACAGCATCAAGAGACTTACCTTTGGCCTTTCTGGGTATACGTTGTCTGCTCACCTGTAATGCGCGCAAGACCCACAAGGCGTTGTTCTTGTAGCGTGCGTCTGTTCAACCGCCCCGTCCATGTGCTGTGTTTCGTTTTGAGGCTTCTCTCTTAAAGACGCGTCTAACGTGTAAAGTAAATGCTTGCACGCCTGTCGTGGGGGTGTCTGTGCATCTGTAGATGTGTGTGTGTGTGTGTGTGTGTGTGTGTGTGTGTGTGTGGTGTCTTTGCTGTTGTGATGGCCGTTTTTCCCATTCTGATTGTTCTTACACGTGTTTCTCCCCTACAAGCATTTTGCTTTTTCTTCGCGTAAGAAAAACATTAAAAAATGCTGAGCTGCAGGATTCCATGAATGTAGTGGAGGAAGCATGCCAATGCTGACGTGATGCGCAGTGGTGGAGAGGCCCTGAAAAGGATCGAACACTTCTCAGCTGCGCTTCTCGCAATGGAACAGAAATGGAAAGCGTGTCTGGCGGACGCAGACATGAGGTCTCGCGCATTCCCTGTCCATGGTAGGATGGTCTCGCAGCGATTATGCTTTCTCTCTCTCTCTTCCCCTTCCGCTGGTTTGACTTTCACGCCCTTTTCTCCTCACCCACCACCTTGCTGGATGTTTACAATCCTCTGTTTTACTGTTCTTCATGCACGATGTTATGTGTGGATATATCTGGGCTCCGCATGATGCTTCCTTGAATTGCGCCATTGGAGGACTGTTATACTGTGCGTGGCGTATATATATATATATGTATGTGTGTGTGTATGTTGCGGTGGTTTTGACTGTGTGGCTATTGCTGCTGCCATCTCTCTCTCTTGACCGTCGTACCCGCGTGTTTCTTTTCCTAGGGGAAGAACGAAAAGCAAACGCACTGCTGGTCTTTCTCTTCAGCGTCGATTTGGGGCACCTTACGGAACGGGTCAAGTACAGGAGCGTCTGGGAGCACTTTGTCTGGAAGTAAGGCAGCACGAACACCGTAAAGGGTGGCGTGCCACCGTTCCCCGACGTTTGCATTGCTGGATTCGTCCCGATTTACCCCTCTCTTTCGCCAACCATGAGCTTTCTCTTCAAGGCTGTATTGGGGCAGCGCGTGGTGCATCCCCCTCCGCTGGGCAGTGACAAGGGGTCACACGCGGCAGCGAATAATGTGCAAGACACGAAGTTGTCAGGGGCACCTGCTGCAATGGCGGCAAGTCCATCCGTGGCCATCAATGGAGACCACGGGAACAGTTCTACTATAAAATCAAGTTATGATGGCGCGGCGTCACCTTCTTCGCGTGACGGGCCATCTGCCAACCCACTAACGTCCTCGCCGTCGCCTCGACCGAGCACGTCAACGCGGACGCTGCTTCTGCGCATCGAGGGCTGCACGGTGGCGCAGGATATTCGGGACGCACAGTGCGACCTTCTGCGTAGCGCTGACCTCCCGTACGCACTCGATGCAACGGCGCTAAAGTCGCTGCTCGATCTGCTTGTCAGTTACGCCGAGGACGAATCCATTACGGAGCCCACGCTGCACCTGCTTGCCAATGCCACAAACTTGGACTTGTACCCTGACCAAATGGAGTCGAACCATCGCGTCGTCGAGGTGACCGCGGCGTTAAAGCGGCGCGCACGGGATGCACTGCTCGCGCCGCTTATCGATGCGGTGGGGTTGTTGCTGGACTCTATGAAAACAACAGCGCCGTTTTGGAGCCGCTACTACGTTGTCGTGCTGCTCCAGCGGCTGGAGGAGTTTGAGCCGTACAAGCTGAATCAGGCGCTGCTTGGGGCCCGCGGCATCGGCGTTTTGCTTGATGCTTTGAACGAAACCCAGCAGGATCACCTGCTGCGTAATCAAGCCTTGCAGCTTCTCACGTCGCTGACCTTGACCGATGCGGAGCTACAGACCCTTCTCGCCTTTCACAACGCATTCGACTCGCTGTTTGATGTGATCCAGCGCGAGGGTGGTGTTAGGCGAGGCAGATCCATTGTGAAGGACTGCCTAACGGTGGTGCACAACATGCTTCGCTCAAACAAGGCAACCCAGAAGTTTTTCCGTGAAATGGGCTGTGCTGCACGACTGGTGGCCCTGTTTGACTCCGTTCCATCCGAGCTGGCGGCGTGCACTGTCGTCGACCACGGCCACAACGGCGCTGCCAACAGCTCTCCCTGCCTCGTTTGCCCCCCACTGACAGTGTTGACCGCGAAGCTGGAGGAATTTCTTGACGTTACCAAGACACCCGATACGATGCTAAACGTACTCATGTCCGCTTCTATTCTCGCGTGCGTCCTGCGAGGCATCGACGAGGACGAGGAGGAGCTGAAGTCCATACAAGACGCCCTACTTCGATGCGGTCTTCTGACTCCGCTTTCCCGCCTCGCATTCAGTGGGCTGGCCATCGACGACGCCACCCGAATCGAGACAGTGCGGGTGTTAGCGTTGCTGCTGAACGGGTCAAAGCGGGGGGTGGAAGAGTGGCTTAACCTCCCACCCGTCACGATTCTTGTTCGAGCAACTTTGCCATACAGAGCGCAGGTGTGGCCTGCACCGCGCGCGCTGCTCTCATGCATTTGCGAGACAACCGACACAACGCTGGTCAGCGCTGGCGTGCAGCTCTTCACAGTGGTGCTGGGCGTGCCGGTCCATCAAGAGCGCTCAGTTGGCGTGTTCCTGAGCGGGTTAGTGTCGCCGACGTCAGAGTACGGTGATGACCCCAGCGGCGGTGTATCAGTACAGGCGTCGTCTACGACTTCACCTCTGCGGAGTGTCAAGGGGACTAATGCCAGCACCTCTGATGAGGATGCGCAGTGTGGTGTGGCGCTTGCCCGGGTGCTGCTCTCGTCGCGAACGTCGGCTGTGGAGAAGTTCTACGCTGCTCAGGTGCTGCGCGCGCTGGTTGCACTACCTGGTGCCACGCAAGTGGCCCAGAGCCTCGTGCACTCACCTGTGCCGCCCCATCTGCAGAAGTCAACGCTGGACGACCTTGTCAAGACACAGCCAGGGTGGACGCTATCTTCCCGCCTGCCGCCCTCCTTCTTCAACTACACTGTCACCTTCCTTATTTTCTGTCTCAGCGGCGGTGCGGTGACACAGCAAATGAATACGGCAGCTCTCGGCGCCTACAGTGGGGCGCTGCTGGCCTGGATGGGTTCCTCTCCCTTGGCGGCGACTGCGTTTGTTGAGGAAGTGTCATGGAGCGAAACGCTGCTGCATCAGGCCCGCCGAGACGGACCCGCCCATCTTCGGTTGTGGTCGGCGGTGGTGATCGCAAGTGCCTGTGTCGTGTCGAAGAAGGCAGCAGCCGCAGGTGCCGCTCCGCCAACGGCCGCGGCGGCTGCAGCGGCCCTCATGCACCGGTTTACGCAGGTGGTAGGTGGCGGAGCGGTGCTTGACACGATTCTCTTCGACATGCAAGCCAGCACACCGGTGTGGCAACATCCCGTGGCGAGCGGGCTACGGACACAGGACCCCACCCCGTACGATGAAGCTACTGTGGCGCTGGTGGAGCAGCTTGTGGCGGAGTTCAAACAGCTCTTGGACAGCGTTGCACGGTCGGCATCGCACGGCCCGGCTGCGATGATGAGGCTGCCGCCATCAACACACTCTGAAGAGCTGCATCCGGGTCACGCGCTGCCAGAACGCGAAGTGGCGTCGCACCCCGTTGCACCGCCACCGACGCAAGTGGGTCAGTTGCCACTGAAGCAGCCGCCTTCTGAGCTCGCTGCTGCGTCGTTGGGAAGCCTCGGACACAGCCCCATGTCATCCACCGACTTCCTGGTCGAGCCCCCTCCACCAGATCGTTCTGCCGTCCCACTGCGCCAGGAAGTAATCCCTCCTGTGTCAGATGCGCGCACACACCAGATGCTGGCTGCACTACAAGGGGAGCTTGAAGCCACCCGGGCGGAGAAGGCGGACCTCATGCATGCGCTGGAGGAGTGGCGCGAGCGAGCTGAGCAGCTCGCTGCACAGTACGCTATCCTGGAGAACGAGCAACAGAGGCGTGTCGCCGCAGCAGCGGAAGAAGGACACATTCAAGTCGAGGATGCTGCTGCTTCGGCGATGGAGGACATGCACTCGCAAGCCGCATGCGCTGATATGGTCGCTGGGCTTCGCGAGAACATTCGGCTGCTCGAAGAGGCACTGAACTCGAAGGAAGAGGAGCATCAGCAACTGGTGGAGTCGATGAACATGATGGAGGAGCAGCTGCGGCACGCTTCCGACGCTGCGACCTCTCAGCGACAGGAGCTTCTTCAGCAGCGACAGCAACATCAAGGGCAACGGCATCTTCCACCGCTGGATGTGATCACCCAAATGGAGGCGGAACGCAATGCAGTGGCGCAGCAGCTGGCGCTATCACAGGAGGAGACCGCACGACTGCAGCAAACTCTGAAGAGTGTCAGTAAAGACTACAGTGAGTTGCTGCTCCTGGTAGCCGAGCTCAACGAGGAATGCATGTCAGTGAGGGCTGGCTCATCCATGGCTCCTACGCCAGTACGACCGTGGCCTGAGAATGCTGGCCTCAGCGTCAAAAGGGAGGTTGGGGTGCCACAAGATCCACCCGTGTACAACACTATCATGAGCGACGAAGGTTTCTTCGCTAGTGCGGAGATGCTGCCTGTGAAGGCTGCTGCACCGCAATGCGTGGGGTGGGAGGGCACAGTGGATTCTATGGCGATTGGCACGTGTAAAGCGCAAGGGCGAGAACCGGCGCCCACACCACAGGCGTTGCACCCAGTCTTGGCTGCAGAGCGACAGACAAGTGGGGATGCAGACTGGACTCATGGCGCGTCCGTGCACGCCAGTGATGCGCCGCCGGATGTCTCCATTGACCGGCCAGACACGCGAACTCTTGCGCATGCTGATGCAGCCTCTTCACTGACCCAGCAGCTCTTTGTGTTGCCGGCAGCGCCAGCCGCTACGTTCCCGGCATTGAACTCACCTGCGTTGCCGACGGAAGCAGCATCGCCTTCGCCTCATCCTCTGCCGCAACTAGGCGGGCAGCAGCAGCCACACGTAGGTCAGCCCCTGCTTCCTCCTGGAAGCCATGCTTCTCCTCCACCGCCACCGCCCGCAACGGCACCTCACCAAGCGGTCTACCAGTCTGCCCTGCAAGCCCCTCGCTACACTGATCCCTCCATCACCGTGTTGGGTGAGGGCGGCGCTTCTGGCGGAGCGGGGCCGCAACAACATTCCGTCGTGAGCACCGACGGTGAGTATTGCTCGCCTCAGCTAACTGCGTTGTCTCATCCACCACCACTGCTGGGGCTTCAGCATGCTGTGCTTGCCAATGAGTCACCGCAGAATGCTGACCCCGCGGAGATATACCACGAAGTAGAACTGGCAGACTGTACAGTGCATCACTCTACGAAAGGGGTACTACTCTCGGCCTCACAAAGCTTTCAGGAAACGGCAGCGAGGGACACCACGTCAGCAGTCGAAGGTAATGCCCCTAGCATTTCAGCTTCGTACCATTCTGCGCAGCTGAGTGGAGAGGATGCACCGCCTGTTGCGGTGATCGCCGCCAACTCGACTGTTTTGAATTCTCCCTTGGCCGGCACCGGAAGCGCAGTAGACAACGTGGTTGGGATGGACAGTGGCGAAGGTGCGCTATGCGGAAGCGGTGCAAACGTTGGGACGGGCGTAGGGGAAACCGGGAATCGCAATGCAGGTCGTTGGGCAACGAGGGAGCTCTTTTCGGTGACCAACGCATTCGCGCAGCCCCCAGCCGCCGCTGCACTGAACGGCAGCGCCGCAAGCACGAGTGAGGCATTCTGTCCGGGTGTACGAGAGACGGAGTCTTTCGAAGACAACAAACGAATCAGTGGTCCTACAACGACCTACAACCCGTTTGCAGACCTCAACACCAGCGACGACGACGCAGAGGGCGGTTTCCGTGACCTGCGTTAGTGGCGTTGCGTAACTGACACGTGCATGGCCAGGGGGTTGTTCTCTCTCTTTCATGGGTATCGTCTTGGGTGGGCCCTGGTAATGTCCGTCACATGACTCGAACGAAGCGTTGCGTGGCCTTGCGAGGAATGCAGACACGTATCCGTTTCCCAGTACGCGAGCTATGCGTTTCGGACCTCTTTAGTGTCTCTCTGTGCGCTTGTCTGTCTGCCGGTGTCCGTCACTCCAGCATAATGAAGGGTGCGGCAGGCTTTGTTTATCGTTCTGTCGAGCGCCGCTTCCTTTGTGTGAGTTTTTCTTGAATCCCTTTGGCGCTGCTGACGCCACAGCCCCCTTAGAGACGCGTCACGCGCACGTGGTACGGTCTCACTTCATTTTCTCGCGGCGCTCTTCATACCCTTCTCATTTCCACTGGGCCCTACCGATTCACCCCTTTCCCTCCTCCTTCCCTCTTTAATCTTAGCGCACGGGCCTATCTATCACAGACGTTCTCCTGAATTTCTGTTGCTGTATAGCGTGCACTGGGGAATTGTCCCGAGCACTTTGCACCATGACACAACCCAATTAAGAACCACCTAGAAGTGAGGCGGTTCCATCACGGACGTTGCAGCCTCCGCACTGGGTGAACTATGAAAAGGTGGTGGTCACCAAGTTCCGTCGCGGCGAACGATTTCGCCTCTCGCTACTTCGCATTGTGACGACCCTATCGGCCGCTACCCTTACGCTTTGTTGACGCTCTCCGCGTCTTCTATGATGACTATCCCCTCCCCTCCCTATCAGCGAGCTCCCTTTCGTCATGTTCTGGTTCCCTCCCTCCGCCCCCTCCCTCTCGCTCTTATCTCGTTGGTGTTCTGTGTGTTCCCTTGAGTACTCTGTTTACGTGTGGTGGAAGCCGTGCCCTCCGCGTTGTGCTTGTGCTGGAGACCACCTTTTTCTTTTACTCTTGTTGCTTCTGGTTCTTGCCTGTTGTGGTAGTGGTGGCGGCGTTGGGTCTCTACCGCTCTGCATCACATCTTTCTTTAAGATCGTGTGTCCTGGTTTGCCTCTTGGACGAGGCTAGGCTGACCGTGTCTCGGAGAGGAGACGCTCAGGCTTTAAAAGCAGCAGCAACCGTTATCTTAAAAGCGCCCATCACAACCACCTGACAACTGGGGGTAGCGTGCAAAGAAGCTGAGCCTCAGTGGTTTGGGTGTCGTTACTGTTACATTGTCTCACCACCCATTGTGGTCATTCCCTCTTTTTCCCCAGCTGCTCGTGGGTGTCCGCGTGCCCCCCTCCCCCAACATCCACCCTCTATTTTTTTCTCTTGTGGCTTCTCTGTCTCTCTGTGTCTCTCTGGTGTGTCGAGTACTGCGTACCCCTCACTTATTGTTGTTGACTCGTTATCCTCTCTGCCGCTGCGGATTGCTCGCTTACATAGATCTCCTTTCTGTCTTCTCCTTCGCATCCCTTGTTGTGTTGCGCTTGTTGCGTTCATCTATTGCCACTCTCTCCTCCTCATCATCTTGTGCACACTTTGGCTAGGGCCCGCTCACCTTGTATCTGTATTGTTTTCTTTCTCCCTCTGTGACGTTTTATTTTGTACTCGCAGTCGTGTGGACTCCACAAGTATCCTCAGCACGCACGCTCTCTCTCTCTCTCTGTTGTTTTGTTCCCTTTTGTGTTCATCGTGGTCACTGGTCCTAAGTACGTCTTTGAAGACCCCCTCCCCCCCCCCCCATAACGAAAATAGCCCCATACAATTTCACGAGTCGCAATGGCGCAGTCGGATGCGGCTTCCGAGATACCAGCACAGATGGTGCCGATCCTTGGCGAGTGTGTGCTCAAGCTTTCACGTTCCACCACCTATGAGCCGCCACTATATCTGTTCCCAGAGCTGCTGCCGCCAGTACCCCAGGGCACGCCGCCGCTGCCAGTGTGGGATGCTGTGGCAGATGCCGTGGATATCGCTGCCTCGTCGTGGCGCGTGGCAGACGCGACGCAGCTGATTGCAGCTGGTGTGGAAGCTGCTGACGCAAGCAGTATCAAGCCTTGCGCGGCGGTGGAGCGCCGGCCGCGGGCGATGGTGACGCTGAGCTCTATGATTGCCGAAAACCGTCTTCTGGCGGCGGGCTTGGATGCGGCGGTGCTGGAGAAAGACGCCTTTTCTTCCGCCTCAATGGTCACCCACCTGGCCTCGCTTCAGGCACGAATGGGACTGAGCGATGAGGAGGGCGCTGCCATCATGTCGAACCACTTTATTAATCTCCTCGCGTGGCAGAAGCTGCGCGAGCTTAACGGTCCAGTTCTGCACACAGGTGTCTCTCGTGCCGATCGAAAAGCAGGCGAGGAGACGGCGGCAGAGAGTGCTGCCTTTTCGCCCTCCCAGACTGTGCCGCCCTCGTTTCGGAAGCGCAGTCGTGCTCTCCAGGACGTGGAGGATCGAGATGCGTGGCTACCGTCGCCACACCCCTGGGCGACGGAGGCGGAGCTGAGGGAGTCGAACGGTGCTGTGCGATTTGTGGCGGCGAGCGAGACAAACGTCGAGAAGCAAGTAGAGCTGCTGCACACTCTTGCCGAGCTCTACCAGCAGCCCTGGCGTACGCTTGCTTCACGAGGTCAACAAACAGACTTTGTGGTGCCGCCAGGAACGGTGAACGTCACCAGCCCATTCGCGGACAATAGCAAGGTGCCAGGGGCCCTCCTAGACCCTGTCACTAACCTCGGATGGGGACCGGCCCTCACTTCATCACCCAGCACAGACTACTTTGGTGGCGTTCGTGTGGCGCACACTGCTTGCTTCTACGCGGTGGTACTATCCGTGGCAAGCTCCGCTGGAGTTGGGAGTGCTACCGCCCCTCCCCCGACGCGTCTACCGCTGGACGAACTTACCACCTACTTCGGCCGTGAGTCGGGGATCCGACGAGCGGCGGCTGTTGCCGCGGCGACGGCAACTTCCGTCGTTGGCGCCTTGGCTCCTTATACTACCCACCCAGAGGTGCTCTCCCGACTTCAGTTCGCGCTGGTGCTGCGGCCGGTGTACAAGCACGCCACGAACGCCAACGATGTGAGGTTGTCCGACCGCGAGCTCTTCGTCGGCGAAGGAGCGCCTTCGGAGGATGAGGAGGTGTCTGATAGTGACGCAGATGCGTGTCAAGGGCAGGCGGCAGTGTTGCACATAAAGCGACCGCACCACTACACACTGTGGGTCGTCAACTACGGCCGCAATGGTGTCCGCATCGCTGGGCAAGGTTGGGTGCTGGGCGATCCGCGGCGGCTGCAAGCCGGCGATGTACTCATCGTAGGAGACGAGGTGCAGCTACGTGTGGAGGAGCACTTTTCCGAGACTGCCGCTCGTGCGCCTTTCGCAGGCGACGAGACTTCCAACAACGCCTCTGTGAGCTCCTCTCACGTTAAACAAGAGCCGCTGGGGGAGGAGTAGCACACAAGTGTCGCCGCCACGGCGGAGCGACGATTAAGCCTGGGAACATGTGGTGGTTCTGCCCTCTTCTCCTGACTCCTGTTGCTGTTGTGACTTGTACTTGTCGGCGTCATGTTTTCTCGTAATGGTGCAGTCAGAGTTGTGTCCTTTGGGAGTTATTTCTAGTATTCCCTCCGCATGTCGCTCATGGAGCTCCTTCAGTGGGCAACTAAATCTCAACGCGCTGAAGGGGATCCCCTTTGTACAGGCGGAAAAGAAAAACTGTACGACCGGCCCACGAGGCAAAGGCCGGGCTGTGCCGCAGCTTAGTTGCCGTCTTCGTACCTAAGCGATGCGGCTGCTTCGGAAAGCTGAAGGATCACGACATGTACGTCTGTTGTGCACACCGGCTTGGTGCACCGCTGCACCGCGAACTGGCCCCCCCCTCTTTGTGTTGTTTGTCTCGCTGTTTGTTGTCTTTTCCATCTGGGAAATGCGTTCGTTGCCCCCGTGCATGAGAGGTGGTGGGGGGTGGGGGGGTGGGGGGTACTGGGAGGATTAGCTGAGGCATGTGCTGACGGCATGGGACATGGAAAGGACACAGCTCTCGCGCAACGAAAAAGAAAACAAAAGAAAAGGGCGCTGCTTACCTCTCCCTCAATCACCCCGAGGTGCCGCTTGCTGCGTTCATTTCCGTTCCTGCCTTTTAAAGAAAAAAAATCTACCCTGTCTCCCTCGATCCCAAGCACACGCATGCGCTTACACACATACACACACACACAGTCACCCACCGACTTGTTTAGAAGTGAAATACACAACTGCCGCGCGCTACCTCCGTTGCTTCTTAAAGTCGCACTCTTTCCCTCACTACCCTACATCTCCGCACTCGTGGGCTTTTCTTGTCCTTTCCGCTCTTGTTTTCTCGATGCAATAGTGGTGTGGAAGTAAGACCACGTGCGCATCTATATATTTTGCGGCATCTTCTCTCTCTATTATTATTATTATTTCTTGTGACGCCTTGCGCGCGCGCAGAGCGCGCTTGCACGGTTGAATGAGACCAGTTTTTGCCCCGCCCTCTCCTCTCCCTCCACAACCACTCAAACTTAACAGCCAACGGGCAGCCGAGTCCAGGTCTCAAAGAAGGACAGTTAGAGGCTCATTTCGTAGGCCCGTTTTGCCATTATAGGCATAAAGGCTGCAAGCCTCAGCCACTGTCAAAGAGGGCGAACCGATCAGGAAAAAAAACATGGGCATCAGTATCTATTCACTTGTCTCAGCCGTGATTCTGTGCCTCAACGCATTAGCCATCCTCTCAGAATCGCGATTTCTCTCCAAGTTTGGATTGGCCACTCCACAAGCCCTACAGGGTGGCATTGCGCTGCAGCACGATCCCACTTTCAATGACATGGTGCCATCCTCTGTCGATGCTGAGCTTGGCACTAGCGGGAACGGCGGTGGCCGCTCTGTCTCGTCCGTCAAGTTGCAGATCGCCTCTTTTTTGCACTCCATCCGCCTCCTGATGCGCTGGCCGCTCATCTTCGTGAACATTACGCTAATTGCCCTGGCACTGATCTTCGGCTGATGAGGCGTACCGTAGAAACTGTCACAAGCAGAACCACAGGAACAAAAGGCTCTCCTCCCGCGCGTGCACACAGCAGCGAAACCCGAGCCACGAAAGCCCCTCTCCCCCACAAAAAGTCTACGCATGTCAAAAATGTCTAAGCGAGGTGCACCCAGGCGCGCCCTGGTGAACCGGCTTATTGTCCTCAATCCTGCGGGGATGACAACTGTCATGGTGTACCTCGTCGCGAGGCCTTCTGCTTCTTCCTGCCCGTCCTCGTTGCCAGTGATGACATGCCTCTCTTGCTCTCTTTGCTTCCCTTTCCCCTCCGTTGCGCTTCAGAAGAACATTACAACAGACGTGCCACTTGTGCTGCCTCCAGATGCTTTGGGAGGGGGAATCTTCCCTTCTTCGCTTTCTCGGATGCCTTCTGTATTTCTCACAAGGGGCTTGCCCTCATTAGGTCCGCCCGTGTCCGACTGGGGCACGAACCAGCCCGGGATCGGAGTCACACGCAACACGCGTCGCGAGAAGCTCGGGCTGTGGAGCGCCGTCGCCTTGCAGGAGCACTTCACCGCCACCGGCGGCCGTAGAGGTGTGCCGCTGCCGCTGTCATCGTCTGCGTCGCACACACGTGAAGGTGGAGGTGGTGCCGTCGGCTCCTCTTCAAGCGATGTATCGACGGACCTTCGGTTGCACCTGGGCCCCGCACAAAGTCTAGCTGGACGATCACACAAGCAGACACTTGCGCAGCGCATGGGGCTCGTACCGGGTCCGCCACCAGCACCGTCGGCTGACGACTGGCGTGTCGTTGTGCACCGTGCCCTCCTGCGTGAGAAAGAACACTTCCACGACGCTGGATCATTCAGAGGCCACTCCTCTGTCTGTGCCATCTGCCAAATGTGCTATTCTGCCAGGGGTGACGAAGGGCAGGTGATCCTAAGCTGCTCGCATGTCTTTCACACCCAATGCTTTCGCTCTTTCGAGCGATACGTGCGAGCTCAGCAGAGAGCGGATGCCCTTGGAGTTGCTGTGGCTACCGCACCGTTGGCGTGTCCAGTGTGCCGCACTCAGAACTACCACAAGCGCATCTTTTACGAAGGAAAAGCAGTAGCACAGCGGGCGGCTATCGTCAAGGTGCAAGCCGCTGTCCGCGGCCTCCTCGCGCGGCGCGCTTACACCAAGCTAAGACTCAAGAACAACCGAGAGTTTCGCACACACTACGTGCAGGAGCGCCTGGCTCGCCTGTCTGCAGCGTGGGAAGCGTTTTGTGCACAGCAAGAGCAAAGCCGAGTGGCAGTGGAGGCGGCGCTCGCGGTGCAGCACCAGGCGGCTAGGGCTGCCTGCCTGACTGAAGAGGCATGGGCGGAACTGTGGAGGAAGGCGGTGCATGACCCGTCTGCCTCAAGCGAATCTGGAAGTTTGACAGCTCCGGCTACTGCTGGTGTGTCTGTGCAGTGCCCCATCTGCCTGGAGCTGATTTACTGTTCGCACTGGCCTGGCACAAGGGCGGCCTCATTTCATGCTGGTGGGGTGCGCAAGTTGACTGGTGAGGATGCTGTGGCGGCGATGCGAATGGCCTACGAAGCTCGACAAGCAGCAAAGCGTGTTCAGCCACTCGAATTGAAGGCGATCAGGAAGTCAACTGGGATGCCTATGGGAGGTGCGGTGAAGGGCGCGGTGTCACGCAAGGTGAGTAACCCATCAACGGCTGAGCCTGGAGCTACCTGTTTGGTGAGAGGTGGGAAAGTGGTCTCACGGCGCGTAACACAGCACCAGGCAGGGCACCAGAAGGGATCTGCTCAATTGGCAGCAGCCGCACCACGGCCTGAGCATGAGACTGCATTCACTGTGCTGTCGTCTGCCAAGGTAGTAGACGCTGACAGCGCGAACAAGGCTGCATCGATTCTCCCGCAGAGCGGCGTCCTGCTTAGTTGTGGTCACTACTTCCACGCCGCGTGCATTAAATGCTACGAACAGTTCAATGAGCGGGGTTCTTTGAGAGTAGACGAGCAACCTGGCCAGGCTGTCGCCATTGTTCTGAATCGCTGCCCCATCTGCCGCTCCGGCTATGCAAAGCATCCGATGTAATCATTCTTGGAGGGACCTCGTGAGACGAGTGTGTGGGAGGCGGGAAGAGGGGGGATTTCTGTGGTGCCACGGCGTGGCGACTTCCATTGCAAGCCCCCTGTACTCCTCTCGACGCGCACTGGCTCAAGAGTCTCCACAGTTACATGTAAAGTCGCATTTACTTTTCGTTTGCGTTAGCGTTTCTGGCTGCTGATTAGGTCCGTTGTATACCTGAAATACAGAGTGGATCAGAGGCAGCGATCTTCAAAAGGCTACCTCGGCCGCCTTGCGCTTGTGGCACTGTTGTACTGATGTGTGTGTGTGTGTGTGTGGCAAAGTCGCATTACGAGTGCAGGCCTGATGTGTCTCCTTTTCGTGTCTCTCATCCGACATTATCGTTCAGTCGTTTCCGTCCTTTTAGGACGCTCCGCGCAACACCCACACGAACGGCACCGTAGAGGACCCCTCTGAAGAGTTGGGACTGACGCGGATAAGCACTGCCACGCTCTATTCCTCACAGGCGCACCAGGCGCGGGCGGTGGGGTGTTTCGTCAGTATCGCTGCTGAGGAGCTGTCGAATCCAACGGCGGGGGATCACAGCCACGTGTGTTTGTTCGTGGGGTCAGTGGCGCGAGTGCACGCCGAACACGCCAACTTGCACGAAGGGGCAGGTATGTGTGTGTGTGTGTGCGTGCGTTTATGTGTGCGACCGCCAGAGCTCTGGGGCCCATCACATCTTCCTCATCTTCGAGTCCTCTTCCTTTCGCTTGTCTCCTCCTTTTTTTTTCTTCGTTGCGAGCTCGTCCACTACGGAGGTAGCCACTGTCCGGTGGTGGGGTCTCGCGCCAAAGAGAGAAGTACAGGGTGTAGCCGCGGTGTTATCTGCACGTCGCACTTTCCTCAACGTGTGTGTGTGTGTGTCCGGCTTCTCCTGCTGTTGCCCCCCTCACGCTCTTCACGCCGATCCCCACTGTCCGTGCTTTTCTGTCTGTGACTTCTCGTCCTATAGGGTACCCCCTGTGTTGCTCATCCTTCAGCAGGAATGTCGGGGATCGACTACTCCAAATGGGACAAACTGATCGACAGCAGCAGCGGCAGCAGCGACGACGACACCCAGCATGAATTGGACAGGTGCGATGAGGGCCACCGCGGCGGCTGCAGAGTTCCGCAGGTGACACGGCTGAAATATCCGTCTCGCGTGATTTTGGACTCGAATGGAGTGCGGCTTGAAGAAGCACCACCCAAAGCATTAGCCAGCCCGTTTTGCGGAGCTACTGCACCTCCCAGAGAAACGCATAGTGACAGTGTTCTTGGGGCAATCCCATTCAACGATGAGTCGTCTCATGCTGGGTCCGACACCGCAGCGGGAAACGCGAGCAGCAACTCTAACGTCAAGACGGAGGGGGCCCGAAGTGCTGATCAGGAACGTCTGGACGCTACCGATGATGACGAGGATCTGCTCTACGAGAGCCTCGCCCGTAATGGTGGTCGGGAAGGTTCCCATCACTGGTGGACCCAGACCAAAGACACGGTCACCGTGAGCTTCTTGGTGCCCTGGGAGACGAAAGGCAAGTCGGTGACCGGGTTCCGTCTCTACGAGGCGCGTGCCGCGACGGCATCAGGGTCCGAGCTACCCTACATTCATCTGGAAATAGCGATTCAGGTACTGCCAACCTGCTTGGCGTCGGCGAGTGGCGGCCCACCTGCTTCACCGGCGCCTCTACACATACACGAAGTGTTCCGTTACCCTGTGAAGCTCTCTGAGGATCTGATTGACGGGTGCTGGCAGCTGCACTTCATGCCAAAACGACATCTGCGTCTTTTAGTCGTGCAGCTCTTCAAAGAACCGGTCGGTCTTGGTATGACGCTGTGGTGGGACCGCTGCTTTGTATCAGACACAATTTCCGTCATTGCTGACACCCACGCCATTCCAGATCGAATGCAGCAGATGGAAGCGACGCCAGAGTCGAAAGAGAAGGCGGTGCAGTTCCGCAAAGTCTGGGCCGAGGCGCACGAGGAGTTTCGTCGGCGTATGCAAGAGCGCCGGCGGGAAATCAGCGAGTAACTAAAAAAAGAAGCACTCCATTACGCACCCACGCAGACGAAAACAAACAGAACCTTTACGAGGAGCAACGAAGAAAGGAAAGAGTGCCATGCGCGCGACAGCACATCCGCACTAGTCCTCTGGTACGTGGCAGATACGCAAGTCGTCCGCTGCACCCAACTCGCGGAGATGACACGCACACCACATAAAGGGCAAAGAGGATCGACGCACCGCTCAGCGCATGACGGTCAAGGATGAGGGTTCCCCCTTCTTCTCTGCTGGTACACACCCCCTAGCTTTCCAATCATGCATTCATCCTCGTTTCTATTTTGGGGATCCCCTTACCACGTCGCTACTTGCGGCTGCTCACTGTATTGCCCTCGTGTTGTCGGTGGCGCATGAGCATGGGCAGTGCACAGCGTGGAGTGGCAGGTGTCTCCGCCTGTTGCTGGTCTCTCTACTCGTGAGGAGGTTTTGTGCGTACAGGTTGCAAGGGTACCATACACAAGGGCGCGAAAGGTACCTGCACATTGAGTCACCATTTTCGGTGATGCACTTTGCTTTCCCCTCCCCCTTACACGCACGAATACAACGCCCCCATCACCTCTTGCGTGACTGCTACCCATTCCTTTCCCGCTGATACAATGTTTGAACGAACCGACTCGGTGCTATTGTACTTTACCTATGCCGCCCTTATGACAGCGCTGATAGTGTGCAGCGTCTTGTCACCGATCCAGGTGCGATCCGTTGGTGAGCGGAAACTATGTGCCTATGGTGTGGCAATTGTGTACGACTTGCCACCCAGCACCTGGCCCGTGGCATCGGACAGCCCCTCAGAAATGAGTAGTAACTCATCACAGCCCTTCGAGATTGCGCGTGTTAGCTTGTCCCTGGCGCAGCTCCCCTCTTCGACACTGACACGCTGCATGACTGCTTACCTTTTTTTTGCTGCATTGTGCCTCCTCACGTGCGTTTCACTCCTCATCTCCCTGGTTGTTCAGGTGCTGCCGGTGAAGCACGACCGCGCTGTCATCGTTGTTACACGGGTATTCACCGTGCTCGTGCCTCTCGCTGCAGTTTTATGCTTTGCTATGGCAGCCGTTCTCGGGCTCCAGGCAGGTTTATATCACCACGTGGCAGCAGGGTACTACTCTGACACGGGGAGTGACAACCTCGTTAGCAAGCTGCGCTCCGGGTTCTTTTCCTCCGTCGCGGCGGCGATCCTCGGAGTCTCGGTAGCTCTGCTGTCTCCTGTGCTCAGCAAGTGGTGAGGGAATGGGAAAGAGGTCAGCGCTCTGTAACACCCCTGCGCTCTCTCTTTATGTTGTGTGTGTGTGTGTGTGTGTGTTTGCTTTGGTGTTTTTTGCACTGCTGCGGAGCTCGTTTGGTCATTTTGCTCTACTTTCTCGCTCTTCGTCTTCCTACTGCTATGGAATTCTGAGGACCGGGGGGGGGACACCTCAGTGCATGGTGTCTTGGGGTCCGGCACTTTCACTCGGTGTGGGGAAAGACAGGCAACCCTTCTATTCCTTGCCACATGCCGAACCACTTGTGGTGATGACAGGATCAGATGCCTGCGACGTGGGGAGGTCAGAGCGACGCATTGCTACTGATGTTGGCGGCGAGGTCCTGCGTGGCGCTGCGTCGAGGCGACCTGTCATCGTGAAGATGTCCGTGCCATTTATGTGATGGGCAGAGTGGCAATGTGACTCAAACGCATCCCACCCGGCCCTCGCTATCTCCACGTGTGGGGAGCCTGATCTACGTCGAAGGCTGCACGATGGGGCTACCGACATGATGGCGAGCCGCTGTGATGTGACCTGCGAGGCGTGGGGAATGGGTAAAGTATGAGGTAGAGACTATGTTAACATGGCGGAGGCTGCGCATTGCTGTAAGGCGTGCTTCTACGGCTACTTCGCACAACGCGACGGCTCTGCGACAGGCCGGAGGGGGAGGGCAGAGTGCACTTGCGTTGCTGTGTTGGATGACGGCGAACGGGTGAGCTGAGAACAAAAAGTCTCACTGCTACGTTTGTGTAAAGAAGGGTGTGATGGTGAAGTTGTTTGCGCGCTGCAATCCTGGACATGGGACATGCATCACCTACCTCACGTGTTCCCGGAGCGACCGAGGGACGAAGGTGCGACGCGCAGACGGATGTCAGTCTTTGATCCGAAAAAAAATGCTACAGTGATGTCATGCATTGAGCATGGGTATTGTGCTCGCGAGATGCACTTTTATTATCTCTGGCTGCTGCCTTCCGCTGTGCTTACATTGCTCTAATGCACCGATTCAGACGGTATGGAACTGCTGATTCTGCACCCCTATGGAGTCTGGAACTGTGAATTTTGCTGTCGTTGTGGTTGCGCGAGGAGAGGAAGAGCAGTCACTATCCTCATCTGCAGTGTTCCCCCGGTGTTGGTCTCATTGCTCACTGCGGAGGACCTCTCCTCTATGTCTGCTTTCCTTGACCATGTACCCCTGTTCTCTGGAGAACCCTCAGCTCAGGTGTTCCGCACAGCGGGTGGTCGAGACGTCGTGCCACCGCCACAGCAAACGAGGCTAGGGGCCATCATGTGAGAAGACGAAGGGCAATAGGAGAATATGGCGTTGCTTGCGCAGCTACGATCTCTCGCATCAGACACAGGCTTATCCACTGTTTCCGTCGGTTTGACAGTCACCATAACGGGGCACGCTATAAACACGAGCGTGGAAATGTGTGCCGCAAGCCTGCTTGTGCACTAACACGCTCTGCACGAATCTTTGGGCCGGGCTGCCAAAGCCGTAAGGCAACAACAAGCGGCAGCAGTGGCGAAAACAAAAAGACGGTATTGATTTTTTATTACTCCATTCTAGCAAGAGTACGACAGTGGTGGTGCACCAGCGGACAAGTTGGCGAACGTGGTATGACTCCCAAGAAAGAAGCAGCGTTGATGCGTGCGGTACAGTGTACAACCAAGGCCCTACAGGCTGCTAAGAACCACGCCCAATCACTTGCAATGTTGCTTCGCTCGTGGTGCGACTGTGCCTACCGCCACCCACTCGAGATGTCTTCCGCGACACGGGTAGTCACGAGCATCTTTTCGACGCGCTTCACCGGATCGCGGTACTTTGTGCGCCACTGCCGGAAGCTGTGGCGCGTCGGTCTGGTGCAACACTGCTGCTCGCCTACTACGCGAAGTGGACGTCTGTCAGGGAGGTAGCCGTGGAGAAGTCCTCTCCACTGCGCATGTATCAGGGGCAACTTGCCCCCTTCCGGCCTGTCCACAGGCCTGCGATGGCCGCGTGTCACGGAGTGTTTTTTCGGCCAATGGCGCTTGCGGATCCTAACAAGCGTTGCTGGTGCCGAAACATCTGGGGTGCAGGACAAGAAAGGTGTGCAGCAGCGGGAGACTCAGCAGACTCGTCCCACCTTTGCTCAGGGTAAAAGGCGTGTGCGGAGGCCGCATCTATCTCGACTGTACAGTCAGCTGGCACGCGTCGTCGCCGTGCGAAATCGCCACATGGTACTCCTTCAGAGCCCCAGGGCGTGGGCTGTTGTGCTCGAGGAGACTCATAGCTGGTGCTGCTTAGAAGTTCTTGAAGCAGACGCACACAGGCGTTGCATCGCAGCACTCCCGCAGCGCCACTTTCGTGAGCTGTGCTGCCACTGCCGCGAGCAGCAATTTCAGCGCATGATGCACAGCCTGGGAGGCCTCTTGGGACGCTGGCAGGAAAAGTGTCTGATGTTGGCTAGGGTGTGACTGCAAGAGATGCTGCCGCAGCCAGGCAGCGGCCCTTGGTCGTACCCGCGCTCAGACCAGCTCTTTATGCCCGGCAAGCAATGAAAAGGCCGCAACACGCGGACACCGTGTGGACAGAAAAGGGTGAAAAAGACCTCTTGTCGGTGGAGGAGTTTCTGTATTGGCCCTTGTTGGACACGTGCCGTCTTGTGCCGTGAACGCGCTCCCCCTAGAAAGGCAAACGAAATAAACGTGAATGAGTGCGCTTTGGGGTTGCTCTCTGCCGAGTGTGGATTAGGATGGAGGTAGTCAGCACAGTGTGTGTATGTCTGTGATGAACCGTTGAGGGATCTCCAACGTGCAACGACAGTGTCGGCCTTGTGGTGGTCTGGTGCAGCCCCCCCCTCCTCCTCCTCCTCCATCCCTTCTCTCTTGTTCTTCCTTTCTAACTTGAAGATTCTGTGATCTTCAACTATCAGCAGGCCGCTTTTCTTTTCCTTGTTTCACGGTTGTGTTGCCTCAGTAATCTCGTCGTACTGCATGCTCCGTGTCGTCAACGAAGGTCGTACTTTCGCTCGTTGATGTGGTCATAGTCACTGCACCAGAGGCTTCGTAATTTCATCGCTGCGTAAGCATGTTCGAGGTCTCTTATTCAGCGATGCACATGGACCTTAGGTATTGATGAGAGGCAAAGGACGAAGAAGCGTAACCAATCCCGAGAATTCCTTGAAGATCACGTACCTCTCTCTTTCTCTCTGTCTGCATGCCGGTCACAGCGCCACGCGCTAGCTCCAAAAGGTTGCAACGCCACTCATGCACCGCAGTCTTGCAAGGGGGAGGGGTAAGTCTCATGAAGAGCGGAAGAAGCGCCGAGGTGACGGCGTTCTTGTAAAGTGACCACGCGCTTGTCTCTCCATCCTTCTCCTTCCGCTGGTGGCCGCTCCCTCCTTCCCTGTATCTTCTCTCTTTCCTCTTGTAATTCTTTACATATGATATACGGTGCCATAGTGGTGCTGCGGTGCGTTTGTCTTTCTCGCCTGCTACCCGGCGCAACCGTGCTTAGTGCGTCCCGTATACGCCAATTTTTTCTTTTGGTAGCTGTCCTTTGTGCACTTCTTCGCGTAGTCGTTACATGCTTCTCCCATCCCTGCTCAGTGCACTCTAAGTACACGAGTCCCTTCTTCCACAGTAAACCCGCTCAAGGCACATGACAGACTCCGCCTGCACGTTCGCCACCGCCACCGCTGCGGCGGCGAGCACTGCCGCCCCCGCCTTTAATTTTGAGCCCCTCCAAAAGACTAACGTCGACCTCTTCGCCACGGCGCCGCAGGTGAAGAAGCTCACTCGGCGCGAAAAGGACAAGATCCTGCGTGAGCTAGAGGTGAAACGTGCCACTGATCACGCCTCCGACGACGCCAAGGATACGGCCGGCAAGGGTAAGAGGGCTCAGGCGAGGCCGAGCGATAGGAGCGCCGTGGTGGCGGAGGTGGTACGTTCTGCCACTGCGTCCTCCTCGTCCGGTGGGTCCAGGGGTGCCAGAAGTAAGGGCGACGGGCAGAGAAGCCTCTTTGAGACCGTTTTCGACACCAAGGAGGTGGAGCGAGAGCTCGCCACCCAAGAGGGTCGCCGCAACCGGAAGCTCTCCAAAAAGCAGGTGCTACGACACGCACTGCACGCCAATGAAGAAGAGGATGCACGCACTATCTTCGTAGGTAATCTGCCCAATACGATCCACAAGCGCGACGTTGAGAAGATTTTCAAGTCGTGTGGCAGCATCACGGCAGTCCGCATCCGCTGCCAGGCACTCGAGGAACTCGACGAGAAGCACCAAAACATGGGTCGTGCCGTGCGTGTACTGCGCGGGGAAATCAAAAAGGACGCCAAGTACAGCTCAACGGCGTACGTCCTCTTCGATTCCGCCGAATCCATTGCGTCGGCGCTGGAGAAGAACGGGTTGGTCTTCCACAACCGCCACATCGTTGTGACGACGATGGATGTGGAGAGTTGTGCCTACCCGCCGGAGACGTCTATCTTCCTCGGTAACGTGGCCTACGACACGACGGAGGAAGATGTCTGGAACTTCTTTCAGGAGCATGGCATCCGAGACGTGAAGCGAGTCCGCCTGGTGCGGGATCGCGAGACCGGCGACTGCAAGGGCTTCGGCTACGTAGAGTTCATGCACGCCTCGTCTGTCCACCCTGCCATCGAGACCCGCGGCGACAAGCTTAATGGGCGTGAGCTCCGCATCGTGCACGTTAATAAATCGAAGGAAGTGAAGGCAGCCACGACAAGCCGACGTGAGAAGCGACGCAATGAGCATGGCGGCGACCGTGGAGGTGCAGAGGAGCGCAAACGAGCTCGCAGCGAAGGTGACAGTCGCGGGGGCAGCAGAAGCAACCAAGGGTCCTCTAACTTCAAGAAGCCACGCAACGAGTCCGACCTTCCCTCGTGGGCGGGTTTAACGACGAACCCGCGGCGCAAAATGCCAAAGGACCTGCGGCCGCTTGTGGAGGGCAAGGTAGAGTTCAAGACGCGCGGTCCCCGTGCACCTGTGAAGCACAAGACACGCAACCCAGAGAAGTAAGGCCCCTCTTATCACCACCACACGGGGACGAGCTTGTGCTGAGCTGTGGTGGGTGGTCGCAGATGTACTGAGTGGACACCGCGAAATTGAAGCGGCAGATGACTTCCACGATTTCTCTTTTGATAGCAAAACAACATGGTGGATTTTAAGATGCACGGCATGTGCGTATTGTATTACCAATGGAAGCCATCACTCGCTCTGAGAGGAGTTGCGGAGCTCGGCCGTCCGTGTAGCGTGTAAAGTCGGTTGTCTGCAGCGGTACTTCTGGGTTTCTTCGGTGGCCAAGCGATGCGTCTCAACCTCGATTAAAGGAGTACGACTAATGACGATATAAACAGCACATACACAAAAGAGAGAGAAAGCATCTGAAGTCACTCACATGGAGAATTTCTCTCCTGTGGTACGTACAGACTCCTTCAGCACGAGCTGTTCGCGACTTGCGGCTCGTGATGTGAAGAGGGAAACCAGTGGGCAGATTTGGCGTTGAGGGAGAGTCATGCGTGTGCGGACGCCACAACCGCTGGTTCTTCATTCGCCGGACGCGTACCCGACTGACTTCACCGCCAGCTGCACTTGAGGTGCATGGGGGAGAATACCTTCTTTGGTTGGTTTTGTAGGCTCACAAGCCTAGGCACGCACAGAGGATTTGGCATGCATCGCCTTCTCTCCACCCCCGCCTTCCTTCTGTTGTCGTGGCTACTTCCATATCGCCTCCCCCCCTTCTCACCTTCTATGGCTACTTCTCAACACAATGGCGAAGAAGCGCTGATATACGTGCCGTTTTTTTCGTTGCCTAGCAGCCCCCCTTTCTCTTTGATTTTCGCTCTACTTCCCTTCCTTAGTACTCTAACCTTCTCGCTTTTCCTGTTGCAAGTTATTCGTGAGCGCCTGCCCCGCTCTCAGGTGCATCCGCTATCACTGTGGCTGTCTTTGTCCTCCTCGTTCCGCTTCCTGTGTCCCCCATTCTATCACAGGAGAGGAGCCCCAACAACCATCCAAGCAAGCAGCACCGGCATCATACACCACGACGACCACCAGGAGGGACCGCAGAGTGTCATCGTTATCTTACCCACAAACTCTCGTTCTACTCAGTCACATCTCCATCCGAAGCGCTTCTTCTTTGTACAGCCTTTTCGAAAAAGAGTATATTTATATATCTATTAAATATAAATATATGAATATAAATTTATGTATTACAACCGCTATCACACCTGCTCGTTTTTGCTCTCTCCTGTTGTTTGGTGGCTCTTTTGGTCTACCGTAACATAGCTTCTCTCTCTGCGTGTGAGCCTGGGTCCTCCTCCCCGTTCACACCAACGCGCATTGTCAGTCACAAGAGAAGTTCCTCTGTCTTCTACCCTCTCTTTTCTTTTCTTTGATGGTTGCTTCAGGCGTTTCCGCTCGATCGCTTTCATTTTCGTTTTCAGCTTCGTTTTCCACCTTCATTTCGCGTGCGTGTTTTTTTTTTTCTGCGTTAGTTTGGCTCTTTACATTTTGCATGTGAACACAAAGTCAGCCTTAGCGAAACCATCGAAGTCGGCGTCACTCAGTTCTCCTTCTCTTTTCTCTCGGTTTGCGATCACTCCTCCTCTTCCTATTTTTCATTTGCGCGCTCTCTCTCTCTTTTCCCATTTCCCTCCTTTCAGCTCTCCTCTCTGTGTTCGCGCTTTTTTTCTTCTCTAGTACGCGACGCATTCGTTCATTCTTTCCATCGCCCCTTTTTACCCCCCCCCCTCCCCTACCAATCCCACCCAAACGCTGGCTATCTTCTTGCACTTCTTTGATTCTTCTCGGCGTGACGTCGGCGTCGGTGCCCCTCGTCTGCGGACCACAGGCCTCTTTTCTGTGTGTTTTCCCTTCCATCTTCCGTGTGAACTGAGTCTCTCTTTTATTGTGGTTGCTGCTTTTCTCTCTTGACTTGGTCTCCGCCCTCCTGCTCTGTCACTACGCAGCCGCACTGCCTCTCCCCCTCTCGTTCTCTGAGACACATTTGGCTGTGGTGAAACGCAAGAGAGGAGCGAGCAGCGTTACTTTCTTTTTTTTTTTCCACCTGTTTGTTTTGGTCGGCGCCTGTCTCACTCCGACCACGTGTGTCTTTGTTACCCTTTCTGTGAGCCTACACACACACTCACACACTCACACACACACACACACACGCACACACGCACACACACGCACACAACAAATCAGGGATGTAAAAGTCGTGGAGGGGACTTCTTTCGTTTTCCAATTTGCGCTACTTCCCCCCCCCCCCCCCCCCCTCTCTCTCTCTCTCTGTAACTTCTTAAGTGCGTGTGTCTGTCTGTCTGTCATTCTTACTGTTTCATCTCGTTATTGTCGACGAGGTGTGTGGTTTCGCTCTACCGGTCGCTCCCCCTTTTTTTTCGGTTTGTACGGAGTGTTTTGTTCTCCCTCTCCCCTTGCGTACGGTTGGTGGAGTGAAGCGGATTTCGCTGCTGTGTGTGCGTGTATGCCGCTGCGTCGTTTGGCGGTACTCGTCGCATTTTTGGTGGAACGCAGGCCAAAGAAAAATAGGCAAAGCGCTGCGCTGTGTTCCTCTTCCTCTTCCCGCGACGCGTGCTCAGCTGCGTTTCTATTGATTACTCTCACGTGTTGCTTTCGTTTTGGCCTTCCAGTAGTGACGCGCGGGGGATATCACAGAGAGAAAGACTTCTCGGCAGCGGAACCGCGGTTGGTCCTTTTCTCTCTCCTTACTGTGTCAATCGAGTGAAGAGGCATAATGGTGCAGAAGCGGTACTTAGCCCTGGTGGGGCTGTTGGTGCTTGGCGCCACCTCTTCGGTGCTGCTGAGGCGACAGCGAAAGGTGCAGCGTGAGCGTCGAGAGTTTGCTGAGCGGTACGTGAAGCAAATAAAAGCGGCCCGTGAGGCGCACGCTCAGTGCTTGAATGGTGGAAGCGCCTCGCAGGACTCGGGAGACATTAGCGACGCCGACCTTGACGATGAGTCCGCGACTGTGAAGGTTATTTATGGCAGCGAGTCTGGCAATGCCGAGGCGCTGGCGAAGGGCTTCGTCATGACACTGCGCGACCGCGGCGTCCAGGCAGCTCTCATTGACCCTAGCCGTTGGAGCTACATGGAGGACTACTTGTACCACAATAAGCGGAACGTGCCACTGTTTCACCCCATCAAGGTAACTTCTCCCAATAGTCACACTGCCAAGAAGAAGCTCTGCAAAACTCCTGAGAAGGCGAAAGAGTCGAGTCCGCCGCTGGTGTACATCTTCATTGTCGCGACAGCTGGTGAGGGCGATCCAACTGGTAACTTCATGGCTCTTTTCCACGAAATGCAGGCGGCGGTGCGGCGAGCTACCACTGACAAGGTATCTACCCAGTCTAGTGACGCGGCTGCACCTGCGGCGCCGTTTTCCGCTACAGCGGAGGCGCCATTCAAGAACATCTACTACGCAGTGTTTGGTCTCGGGGACAGTTCCTACAAGTATTACTGCCGTTCCGCCACGGACACGAACACGCTCCTCAAAAAAGGCGGCGGCATTAGCGTGCATCGCGTCGGCTTTGGCGACGCTCGCAACGGCATGCAGGAAGACGTCTTCGACGAGTGGCAGGAGAAGGTGATGCTGGCACTGGAAGAGAAGTGTGGTCTGGAGATGACAACTGGCACGCGTGCACCGCCAAAGCCCGAGCTGCAGTTCCGCTTCCTGTCTTCCGCTGCAGCGACGACGGCAGCCACCACGTCCACCACCCCTCAGGCATGCCCTTGTGGCGCCACCGCGGCTACAGCAGCGCCAAGCGCGCCTGTCGTCACCGACAACGCGGCCCCGAACCACAGAGCTCTCTCAAGCACCGCAATACCGAGCAGCAGCGTGGAAGCGGAAAGCACGAGCGCACCACCCCTCTCACTCCCATTTCCGCCGCCACCGATGCTGCTGGAGCCGTCACTGATGAACCCCACAAGGATCCGCCTGGTAACGAAGACGCAGCTGACCCAGCCGCGCGACAGCGACGGCAGCAGTGTCTACTGCTTCTGCTTTGAGTCGGAGGGCACGGGCATCTCGTACCAAGCGGGCGACCATCTTGGGATCTTTCCCACGAGCCCGCCGGATATGGTGGCGCGTTACGCTAAGGCTCTCTCCATCCCAGCAGACGAGCTGGAGACGTCGGTGGAACTGTGCGAGACGGTGCCGTCGCGCGGAATTCTGCGCAACGTGCTTCCGGCCTGTGTACCTTTGCGGGTGGTACTGCAGCGCTACGTGGATCTGTGCGGCCGTCCAAAGAAGTCGACCTTGCGCGTTCTCGCCAAGTACTGCACGGACCTGGTTCAGAAGGAGGCCTTCCTCGACCTTCTCCGTCTCCCCGCAGAGAAGGAGGTGGAGGAGACTGGTGCGAGGACCTCCTCTGCGCGGAAGCCGAAGAAGCTGCGCACCGTTGTGGACTACCTCGAGAAGTTCCCCAGCTGCTGCTGCATTCCGCTTGGCCACTTCATCGAGATCATGCCGCGCACACAGCCGCGCTACTACTCTATCGCGTCGGACCGTATGTCCCACGGCACCAAGGTCGAGATTATCGTGCGAGTGCTCACGGACGGGCTGGCCAGCTCCTACCTCGCCCACCGGGTCGAGGAAGGGGAGGAGGTGTTCGCTTACGTTTGCATCAGCGCCTTTCATCTTCCGCAGCGCATTGGAGAAAACCGCCCGATACTGATGATTGGTCCTGGCACCGGTGCTGCTGCTATGGTGGGGCTTTGCTACAAGAAGGAGGCCCTAATGCGAAAGCAACCGGCGGCCCAGTACGGCCCAACCGTCTTCCTCTTCGGTGCGCAGTATCGCCAAACCGAGTACTTTGTGGAGGAGGAGTTGCAGCGCTGGTCCATGGCGCCGGCAGAGATGAGGCAATGGGACATTAATCACCCCACTTCTCACGCCGGGCTGGCAGCACGCCGTAGCAAGACGCACTCGACGGAGCCACTCTCCAACTCGGTCATCACGATGGTAGATTGCGCCTTTAGTAGAGATCAAGCGGAAAAAATATACGTCACGTCTCTCATCGATAAGCACAAGGATCTCCTCTACGGGATGCTCACAAGCACCTCCGGCGGCGGCTGCCTCATCTTCTTGTCCGGTGATGCATCCTGCATGGCGAAGGACGTGGACCGGGCACTGGTGGCGCTGCTGCAGGACCGCGGAGGCATGACGCGCATGGCAGCTATTGAGTATCTGCGGCGCATGGAGAGCGACCACCGCTATCTCAAGGATGTGTACTAGGCGGTGGACCAGGCTCCCTCTGTCTCCCCATTCGCTGCTCTCCTGTCTCTGCCTGTGTGAGTGGCTCGGGTCTGTGCACCTGAGGCACGCTTTTCGAAATTGCCCTCACCTCTTCTCGTTCTCGTGCTCTGTGGTGTCAGCGCCGGTTCTGTTCCGCTTCAACTCTCATGCTTGTTTGATTTCATCACCCTCTCCTCCCTTTTCTTTGGATCGCGCGTAACTTTTCCCTGCCTCTCCCCTGTTGCAGCATCACCTCTCTCCTTATGTGGTGTGTGTGCGTCCCCCCTCCTTCCCCCCTTTTTTTTTTCGTATTTTTGTGCTGTGATGTCTGCCCTGCGATTGGGGTATGCGTGAGGCGATCGCTGCTTAGTCTGCGCCGGTGAGGAAAACGAAATGGGGATTGGCTTTGTATCTCTTCGCATGCCGTACTTTCGCCTCTTCCGTTCCTACTCCCGGCAACCGTGCGAGTGCTTCTCACATGCCCCATACTTCGTTGCTGTTTTCCGTCGACGGGCAGAGGGGTGTATGTGTGTATCTTTAAGGTATGTATGGCGCCTACGTTCCGCCACCTGCTTATCAATCTACTTTTCACTCAACGTGAATACGTGTCCGTCAACTCCTCTGTTTCCCCCCCCCCCTCCCACCCCTTCCTTCGCTCTTCTGGCTTTGCTTTCCAGAGTAATTTCTGCTCCGGTGTGTGCGCGTGTGTGTCTGCGCATGCCGTTTTGCCCTGCTTCGATGCGGCAGATAAGCCCCCCCCTTCCTCGCCACCGCGTCATGGTGGTAGTCAACATCGTCCTCACTGCCACGTTGTGCCTCTCCCCTTTTCGTCTTCGTTACTGTGTGTGTCTCTGTCTGTGCGCCTGTGCCATACTCTCTTCTCACGACTCCCTTCTCTGCCGTTCAAGTTTTTATGCGCCCGACAGAAGACACGCGGCAAACGTCAGCAGCAGTTGAGTGGCCATAAGCAACGGGGTGCTGCGAGGGGGTGGTGGTGGTGGTAGAGGTGAGGCAGAGCATGGGAACAGGCATAAGAAAGGGAGTGTATGTGTTTTGCACTCTCGAAGCGACTGCTCCCCACTGCTCGTACCTTGCCCCTTCTCCTCCGCCTGCTTGTAGGACCTTTCTAGGCCGTCCTGGCGTCGAGCGTGGTGCCCCTTTCATTGACTGTGAGTTCCATCAACTACACCACCACTGCAATCACTTTTGCTGTCTTGCCTCTTTGTTCTTCGTGTGCTTCTCATTACTCCCTTCTTCTTCTTCGCTACTGTAAGCTTCCTCCGTAGCAACGGTGATGCTGTGGGCGACGGCAGTTGCGCACTCAGCACTGCGTGGTGGCAAATGAGGACGGAAGAGGACCCGTGTAGGCACAACGAGCATTAGGCGACGCATTCGCTCGGCAGAGCAAAAAATTGGGGACAACACTACGGGTGTGTGGACGCGTGTTTGTGCTGCTGCGTCCGCTTGTACCCCGCAGAGTATATCCCCTAGTCGAGTTCATTTTTTTTTTTGCCCTCTTCTCCATCGTGGAGGTCATCGCACGGTCACCTGAAACACGAGCCGAGACGACTGGGAGGGCATCCTCGACGTATCATAGTTCGATCTGTGGGGTTTGGGGGGTGGGGGGTGGGGGAGGCGCTCTTTACCTCCTCTTCTCTCTTGTTCCCGTGGTGGCTCACAGCAGAACACCAGTCAATGAAAATCTCAGCGAGCGCATGTCACTGCACCTGATTAAGTTTCTGATCGAGCGCGATCGTTACGAGCACGCACGCGCGCGCTCTCTCTCTGACATGCCATGAAAAGAAGAGAAGTGCAACCCACTGGCCCAAATTCTGCTCCTTTTTTTTCGACATTCTTAAACTTGCCAATCCCCGCCTGTGTTCTGTATGTGTACGTGTGTGTGTGTGTTGACTTTCGCACGTTTGTTCGTGTCGTCGTTTTCTGTCTGCCGCTCTTCTCTTCCCCTGTTTCCTTGCTACTGTTCAAGTACGAGTAGCATGCGCTGATTGATGATGTTTTCGCTTCCTTTTCGCTCGTCAGCGCTGTGCTCTCTCTCTTTCTCCGTACGGCTGTTGTGCTTGCATGTGTGTATGATTGTCTGCGCATTCTCTCCCCGTTTTCCTATCTGAGCCATCTCTTCACGCCACCTTCTGTCTCTCTACCTCCCGCTCTCCCTCAGCCGAGTCATTTCACCACGTTAGGGAGAGAAAGGGACTCTTTCTTCTACGTCTGTGTTCGGAGTCGCGTTGGTCATGGAGGACACGTGAAATCGAGGTAAAAACATACCGGGCAGCGGACACCTCTATGCATCAACACCACCCTATTTCGGAGTACTCTGAGGACCTCTTAGCTCCCCGCCTTGGATGCACACGTGCCCATCAACGAAAAATGGTGGACTCAAAAGATGACCGTCAGCCCTGCAAAACACCAGGGAGAAAGCAAGCTGTCAGCGTGCTCTCGCTTTTAGGGTGTGCGGCACGTATTCGCTGTGAACATCTGAAGCATCTCTTTTCTGTACTGCCCTGCACCTCTAAATCTCCGGTGGGACAACGGCATACTGCCATGCATTTGCTTTTCCTCTCTGTGACTTACACAGCACTCATCGGCACAGGGAAATACACACCTAGAGCAAGCGAGCGAGCGAGAAAGAGAGAGAGAGAGAGAGACGCGAGACCTTTTTCGATCGCTGTTTTCCGTATACACAAAGCGTCGTTGCGCTGCTCTATAGATTCAAAGGCCCCTCACAGCGATACCTCACTTGTTTCCTCTACAACACCCATCCACACGGCAAACACTGGAGGGAGGAACTGTGGTGGTGGCCGTTTGCACAACGTTCACCAGTGATCTGAGAGGCGGAAATGAGCTCAGACGACATAGACGCCCTCCGTTCAGAGCTGCTTCGGCAGAAAATAATATTCGAGGCGGAGCTGCGCCGCCAACGTGAGATGTTTGAGGAGCGCCTTTCAATCATCTCCAACGAGCTCGCCGATCGCGAGGCGGACTGCCTTAATCTTCAGTCGGTCATCACCATCCTCGGTCGCAAAGTGGACGCCATCGCGGAGCAGCGGGAACACATCACCGTAGCTCATCGCCCACTGACCCCGGCGCGCCAGCCAAGCATTCATGAGAGTCCTTTCCGTCGTAACCCTTCCACTCTCGTGCCGAGGCCAGGTAGTAATGGCAAACCGCAAGAACGCCCCCGCGCCAACTCGACGGTGACGCCGAGTGGCATTCGTCGACCCTCGCCATCCTTCAACGACCCGCCAACGTCCTTGCACCGCTCAGGCATGTCCATCACCCGTGTTGCGTCTCTTAGTACCCTCAGCCGTACAAACAGTCCGCTCGTGCGTGGGCATCCTGTCCGCCCGCTTCTAAGGACAAACACATCCGCCACCTTGACGAGCGATGTGAATAGCAGCTGTGGCAAGCGTGTGCCGCGGCGTCGCACCGTGTCGAGGAGGCGGACGAGCAGCGTAAGCCACGTCGCTGGTATTACGAGGACCAATGGCTTGTAAGCATTTGGAGCACACCAGTACTGCCTGTCACCTAGCGGTTGGGAGGAATGCAAACGCGAATGGCCCTTTCAGCGCTGGCATAGCGAGCAGGACAATCCAAACACTCTACACAACAAGCAACAAGAAGGAGAAAAAAGCTTAGGTTCTTCAGTTGTTGACGGGCACAATGCGGTTGGCTCTGACGGTGCTGCGTGTGCTCGACTGCAGCCATCGGTGGCTTCTTTTCCTCCACTCTTTGCCTCTTCATGGTGCGTGGTTTGTTCTCTTGCAGATACAGAAAACGAGGTGACGCTCTCGCTACGGAGCACCACGTAGGCTTACGTTGCACGTGGTAGGGTAGGGTCAGGGACGTCTATGTGCCTCTGCTGATTGCTGCGGCCTGTGACAGGTTTGTGCCAAGACCCATTACAGGTGGTGGTGGTAGGTACTCCTGCTACGTGTCGGCGCTCCTGTTGTTATCGTTGTTGGTTAAGATTTGACACAGGCACAAACGCGCACGCCACGTTGACTTTCTTCCTTCACTTTGCCTCGTGGTGTCTCTCGTTACTCCTGTGCTGAATTGATGTCGACTGGACCGTGGTGTCGCACTTGGTTTGTTTTTCTTTTCGTTCTTGGTCCTGCGATACTCTTAGACTTTGACTGGAATCGAGGCGCTTTCTGCGATTTGGCAGGCATCGTGCCCGCCGGTGCCACGGCGATAGCCGTATCCTCACTGTCGTGTTGATGTTCTTCGGCCCCCGTACGCACGCGGGGTCGCTGCAGAGCTTTCCCCACTGTTCTACGAAGCGACAAGCAATCAATGAGAGGCAGAATACGCAGGGGAGGGCGGAGCGCGGTCCTCTTCTCCGAGTGTACGCGGTGAAACGAAACGCAGGTGCTTGCGTGAGTCAACAAGGCTGATTTCCACTTGCTACCATTGCCCACAGCTGCTGCGGGCACTGTTGAGAGTTCCCTGAAGGCACTGTACACGATGGCGTCGATCGCTGTGGAGAACACCGTGTGGATGCTCACACTTGTTATCATCTACTTTGTCTCCCCATTCTTCTCTCGTTCTCCGTCCCTTCCTCTTTATGAGTGACTTGGTACTTCTGCCGGGGCTTTAACTTTCTCTCCTTTGATGTGTAGGGTGTTGGCGCTCTCCCTGTTCGACTGGTCACCCAGTGCCACTTGCCAAGCCACATTGCGCAGCTGCGAAGATCAACTCGTTTGCTTCCGTGTGCAGCTGTGCGCACGGTGTGTTTCACTCGTTGACACTTTTTTGCTCTTTTCGGTGCTCTCTCCTCCGGGACTCATTCCCTTTTTCATATGTGGAGGACCTCAAGGCAGCGCAGTGTCCCACTTGCCGCTGAGCAGAAAGGCGCACCATGCAGCGACTCAGCTCGAACGCGCTGCGACGCTCTTCTGCAGGTTGTTCGGCGTGGCTTGCGGTGTCCGGTTTGCGCACGACTCGTGTGGTTCTAGTGCCGCGTCGAGAGGTCTCGTCGTCAGCGCCGCCTGCGAATGGGTCTGCAGAGTCCATTCGATCGCCACCAGAGATCTCCGTAGCTGACGCGACCCAGGGCGCGCCCGAGCTGGACACAAGGGCGGCAGAGGAGGTACGGCTAGCGCAGGACTTGGGCGAACAGGCATTCGGTGAAAACACGGAAATCCTGAAGAAGGTGGCGGCTCGCGGGCTGCGTTCCTTTGTCGTGTGCGCTGTCGGCCTGGGCGTCTTCACGTGGGCCATGAAGAAAAAGAAGCAGGAGCTCGAGGCAACCGCGCCTCCGGCTGTAGAGGCCGCCGGTGATGCGCACGCTGAGAGGGACGAGGACCCGACGCAGCGGTACTTGCACGAGATGCGCGGGCTCGGCTTCGATGTGGACACGCTAGAGGAGGAGCTGGAGCATGAGCAACGCGCCAAGGCTACCGCTTTGCGGCAGCGCGCGGGGCTGTAGTTGTAATGATGTGAGGGATGTCTGTGCCTGTATGGGGCGCGGTTCAGCTATGGCAACCGTGATGAACGGCGGTGCTCGTCACCTACCGATACTTAAGCAGAGATGCGAGGCATGAGAGCAAATGCAAAGAGCTCTGATACAAGAGGAGTAGCCTTTGCAATCCCGCATTCGTCGCTCAAACGCAGAAGGTGAGGGAGGAGGTCCTTACCGAGGTGGTACGCCAGTGACTCTGCTCGTTGGTCACATGTTCTCCCTTTCCCATTCGCACCGCCTGTACAGCATACAGTGTTCACGGACACGCGAGTTACTGTGCTGCTTCTCCTTTGCCTACCCTGTCTCTTCTCCATATCTCTTCTTTCCCTTTTTGTTTTCCATTGTCGCTTTACAGAGGACTGCATGCTGCGTTGGGTGCACACATCTGCTTCACGTAGCAAAGCGCGCCCACCTCGTACCCTCTCCCCTTTGCCGCCGTGGCGGCAAAGAAATCACACTCCTACCTTTCGGCACGTCTTCTCCTCCTCGCCTCTTCTTCCTGGCTAGCTGGTCACGTGATGAAGCGCACATCGCCTCCCGTTCAGCTTGGCGAGGCCCATGCGTGCTCCACCACGCACCTGACCTCCTCGCTACACGACATGGAGAAAATCCCTGTCGTCATCAACGTTACCGATGATTGGAGTCGCGACCGCTGCACTTTCCTTAAAACTAGCGAGAGCCCCGATGCACATGCTGTGGACTGTGTGAATGCCCAGGAATCTGCGGGTGGCACCGGCCTCTTTTCATCGGGTGGCTCAGCTTCGGTGGCGTCACCAGCTGTGGAACGGCACGTGAGTGCGCGTGCGCCTGCCCCTATGCCGTGCGTCCCCGTGCCTCCCTCCGCTACTCCTGTGCGGCAGTTCAAAAGTCTGTACGACCAATCCATGCACCTGCCGCCAGGCACGACGAAGCGGGCCCTCGGCCGGCTGCGTATTGTGTGGTGCTGCGTCGTGACGGCCGAAAGCTGGCACGCCGTTTTCGTTGGTGCACCGATTCTTTTCTTCGCAACTCTGTTCGTGACGGTTGTCGTGCCGCGCGGAGAGTGGCTCACGTACCTCTTCACAGCCTTTTTCACCGCCACATCCGTCACGTGCCTGATACTGTCGGTCACCCTCGACCCCGGCATCATCCCGCCTGCCTCGCAGTCGCAGCAGCCGGCAGAGCCCGCGGTCGTCCTCGTAAGCGGGAAGCCTGTTGTGTGCAAGGTGTGCCCGACGTGCCACATCCTTCGGCCGCCACGCAGCACACACTGTCAGTTCTGCGACGTCTGTGTGGAGGAGTTTGACCACCACTGCGGTATCCTCGGGAGCTGCGTGGGAAAGCGGACGTTCCGCTTCTTTGGCGGTTTCTTCATCATGACAAGCTTCCTCGCGCTCTATGTCCTCATTCGCTCCTTTATTACCGTTGTGACGACCGATTTTACGCTAGCAAACGACCAGTCGCATTTGATCTGGCTGGCTGCCTCTTGCATCCTCTGCATTTTCGCCGCGATCATAGGCGCCATTCTGGTGATCCCGTGTGCGGCGCGCTACGTTATGCTGAGTGCCACCAACTCCACCGTGAAGGAGACGATGCGCACCCAGCAGCAGTCGCAGTCGGGGAAGCAGCCAGGGGGCTGCCTTCCTGCTGCGGAGATGCGCAGTGATAACTACTGTCTCAGCCTCGTTCGCCGCCTGTTTAGCCCTATCGGACGCAGCCGCATCCCTTTCGACTACTACGTCTAGTGTGTGTGTGTGACGTCCCTTGAGGAAAGGTCTGAAACAGAGGATGAGGAGAACGGGGCGTGAGTGAAGCTTGCAGATACCCAGTGATCG
>NC_009326.2:992842-1000681 GCF_000002845.2 Leishmania braziliensis MHOM/BR/75/M2904
CGCCCCCCGTCCCCCCGGCCCTGCCGCCGCGGCGCGGCGGGCGCCGCGGCGGTCGTGGGCTGGGGGTGGGCCGGCGGGGCGGCCCCGGGGGGGGCTCGCGGCCCGGCGCCGGGGGGGCGGTGGGCGGGGGGGCGGCCGGGGGGGCGTGGGGGGGGGGTGGGGGGGGGTGTTTTGTGGTGGGTGGTTTTTTTTTTTTTTGTGTTGGTGGTTCGGTGCTGGGGGCGCCCACCCCCTTGCCCGGGACGGCCAGCGGGGGCCTCGGCGCCGCTCAGCCAGGCTCCGGGAAGCAGTAGACCGTCGGCTGCGCCGGGAAGCGCAGCGCGGCCAGGGTGGCGGTCTCAGGCCCAAGCGCCCGCCCGTTCATGACCAGCATCGGCAAGCGCACCGCCGGGGCCGGAGACGCCGACGCGGCGCATGGCATGATGATCTCGAGGATGCGGCGCTTGAGGTCGTACAGAGTCGACTCGAAGGTGCATACCAGGCCGAAGCTCGTGCCGTTCATGGTGCGCACGAGCACGGAAACGTTGCTGCCGTCCACTGCCTCCTCTGCTTCACCGAGCGAGAGTGCCGGCGTAGGGACTGGGTTGGGGATCACCGGTGGTGCATTCCTGTTGGCCCTGCGACGGTGCTGCACGACAGTCTTCGTGGTAAGCACCGCAGCAGTCTTGCGGGGAGCGCGCGGCGGTGGCTTGCATGGCAGCTTGTCGCCGTTACCCACGGCCGCCACCGCCTTTGAGGAAAGTGGCTTGACTGTCGGGTTCAGGTTCTTGCCAGATCGCACGCTCTCCCGCGCGGTTGGCTTTCGGGGTGCCTTCGCTGGGGTCGTAGGGGGACGTCCGCAGCTTTTGCTTTTGGTCGGCGTGCTCTCGACTCGCGCGGCCGGTGGTGACGTTTTGCGCGGCCTTCCAGG
The DNA here is from genome assembly GCF_000002845.2 of Leishmania braziliensis MHOM/BR/75/M2904. Lineage (NCBI taxonomy): Eukaryota > Euglenozoa > Kinetoplastea > Trypanosomatida > Trypanosomatidae > Leishmania > Leishmania braziliensis. The sequence continues at coordinate 993,753 of NC_009326.2, forward strand.
AGGACGCTTCGCGACGGGGAGTACAGGTGAGGCAGGGTTCCTGCGTACCTTCTTCGTCTCCTTGGCTGGCGCGCGTGGCGATGTCTTCGCCACCTTCTGCTTTGACTCAACCGTGGGTGTTGCGCGCTTGGACTTTAGGCGTGGTTTGCCGCGGCCCCAACCGAGGTAGAGCTTGCCCAGCTGCAGCGCAGCCGCGTGCTCCACAAGGTAGTCTTGCCGCTCTCGACGCTCGCGCGGCTGCAGCTTCATCGCTTTCAAGCCTGCGTGCTTGTTTTACTTGTGACTGGAAGGGAGTACTACTGTTGCGGTATGGAGGGAGGAAAGGGAGTTCCATAAATGGGTGAAACGTCTCTAGAGACAGCAGTGCTGCATGTGGGAGCGACGGGAGATGTTCCTACTAGACTGTGAATTGTGGCACCCAGAGGGCAATCGGCTTGGCGCGCAAGTGCAATTCTACAAGGGCGAGAGACGCAGAGGGCGGTGATAGTAGGGGAGGGGGGGGGAAGGAAGGAGGTTTGAAGGACAGAGTTACGAGCTAGAATGTGACAGGCTTGTACGACAGTGGTGCAAAAGGCGGTGGGGCCTATCGGGCAGTGAGAGCCCACCTCATCCCCTTCATCACCTCGACGGTTGTTGACGCAGCTGCATGTTTAGGTTTCCTCTTGTGTTCTTTCGTGTGGAAGATGCCGTCTGTGAGGGGCGAGAAAGCAAGAGAACGCGGAAGCCTCTGCGTAGGTGGAGCATAGAGAATGACGTTTGGCAGGGACGGAGGAAAAACCAGATGAGGACGACATGAGATGGAACATGGATACTGTACAATGTGTGTGTGTGTAAGCAGCGACGTATCAGGGATGCAGTGCTCCTTCTTCCTCTTTGCCCACGCCTCCAGCATGTGCGCACTCTAGCTGGTCCTGCACACCCTGCCGCGGTGGGTCTGCGGAGGGAGACTGTGGTGTGTCGGCTGACGAGTCGCTCGAGTGCGCCACGTGATCGCTGCCGTCGCTGTCCTCGGCAGGCAGCGTCTTCTCTTTCGCTGCGCTCTCCGCCGGTGTGTTCTGAGAAGGCGATGTGGCCTCAGCTGGGGCAGCAGCTGCCGATGACTTGTCTCGGTTTACCCGCACTTGCTTCCGCTGCACCCCCGCGTCCTTGCGTCTCCTCCGTGTGCCGAGGTGGTAGATGGGGATGTCACTGCCGTCAGAACCGATCACCGTCTGTCGCGAGAGCAGCTCGCACGAGGCAAGAAAGCGCGGCACCGTATCCCCGCTTTTCAGAAGCGACTGTAACAGCTCGCGCAAGAGAAAGAGTGTGCGATCAGTGGTGCGGCGCCGCCGCAGTGGTGATTGCGAACCGCCGCTGCCGCCTCCGCCCTCCGCTGCCGACCTCGCAGCCGCGGCTGTGCTGCTGGCTTGCAGTGCAGCGGTGTCCTTCGCCTCGTCCGCCGTTGGGATCATATCCGCCGCCTGCGCTGGCGGGGGCGGGGGCGTGGGCACCGGCGACGTTGGCATCGAGCCTTCTTCCTCGGTTGTCTCTGGCAGTACCTCGAAGTCCTCCACGATGATGCTGTTCTGCGGGTTTGCGCGCACGCAATCAGGGGTGTTCTCGATCATGAGGGTATAGTTCAGGTCTCGGCCAAGTTGTCGCAAGTCCTTTGTGTAGTCCTCCTCGCGGAACCACTTCTCGTGCCGGTAGACAAGGTGCTGGATGATGTGGTCCTCGTTGATCTCCTCAAGGATGCACTTGGCGTAGTCGCGCTCGCCGGCGGTCCACACAATCACCTCGAAGTCGTCCTTGATGAAGCGGAAAAGGTCTTTCAGGTACGCGCGTGCATAGAGGGGGCCGTCCCTCGCATACACGACGGTTTCATCGAGGTCAAAGACAACAGTGTAACGCTTCGTGCCGTCCGAAGGAGGGGCAATGAGCTTCTTTCCCTTCAGCAGCATTGTCGGTTCGCGCCGCTTCAGTAGCTCGCCGTCGTCGTCATCCTTCTTCTCCTCAAAGAGGTTTTCCCGCAGCAGCGCGCTCCCGTTTGGTGGTGGGGTCAGCTTTGGCGGTGACTCCGTCATGTCTTGTATATGTATGGAAGCTGTGGTAGGATCGTAAGCGAGCACTGCTTGGTGCACGGGGACATAAAGGAACAAGAGTGTCAGTGCTGGCGTTCCCGTGCGCCGCTCCCGAAATCGCCGGTAGTGGCTGTGGATGTGTGTGCGTGTGGGTGGGTATGTGTGTGATGAGCCGATCCGCAGGAGAGAAGGAGAAGCACACCGGTTGCCCCACTTTGAAAGAGAACAGGTGAAAGCATGACAGAATAGTGCGGGGGTATCGAACCCAACCGAGGTGCCACCCCTAAAATCACAACCCATACGGCCTTTGTGAGCGGCAGTTCACACCACGCAAAAGCGCCGAGTAGGGTGGGGGGGGGGGGGGGGGAGGGTCTAAAGCGCCACAAATGCACTTGGCTCCACTTGTGATTCGCTTTGCTGAGGGTGGGTCTATGAGAACTCGCTTCAGTAAAGAAGCAAAACAAAGTGTGTCCAGTATGGAAAGGGTGGGACGCGGAAGGGGGACGCGAGCAAGCGGCACCGTGGAGCCGTCCCTCTGCACTGGCCTTGTGGTTGCGTCTCCAGTGCAGCCGTACGTGTGGTTAAACGGTCATTGGCCGTCGTTCTGGTCCGGGTCGCGGAGGTCTGTGGCTTCCACCACACGCGAGTCGAAGGCGACTCCATCCTCCCAGCAGCTGTGATCAACATGCAAGATGTTGCTTCCCTCTAACCTCCTCTTCGATACGACCACCTGCGTGTGCCGCGGGCAGGCGGGGCAGGGCAAAAAAGGATCGCGCTGGCCAAAGTTTACGTAGCCGCCACTGTAGAGGGCACACACCACGTGGAACATCTCCGTACACAGGGGGTGGTAGCAAGCCACGCACGCGCCGGGCATCCCGCAAAGCGTGCACATGTTCATGCTCAGGTCGCACACGACAATATCTTCCAACTCGCTCCCACTTTGGTAGGCGGAGCACAGGTGTGCGCAGCGCGGGTGAACGACGTGCACGGTGCGAGTAGCGCTGTTCACAAAGGTCTGTGTGCATAACAGTCGCGTAGGCGCCTTCCCCTCCGGGACCCGCCGACGGTCGGAGAGGTCGTGCTTCACCTGCTCGAATTCGGGCACTTGTGTGCCGCGGTTGCGCGAGCTTTTCGTGAGCTGCTGCCGGACCACTGCCATGCAAGCTGCCGCGTTACTGCAATCCAGCCCACAGAGCAGACACTGCGTTGACACCTCCACCTTGCGGCGAATACGCATCTTTCGCTGTTCCTCGCGGTTGGCGTGCTGCTCCACCAGTGGCTCACGCTCGCGAACATCGCGCGCAGTGACAATCGCGACTCCAGGCTCAATCGGTGGGACATCCACGGGGCGTTGCTGGCGGAGCAGCATCTCTTGACGACTGCGCAGCTCCTGTCCAAAGTTTGACGGAACCACACCACTGACAAGCGCTGTGCTCGCGCCAGCATTGCCGCTGGAGGTGCTCATGGTGAAGGTCGTTCGTCGCGGGCCCGAGGAGGAGGATGACGAGGAGCACGCAGGAGGATACACACCACCGCCGACTCCGCCGAAAGAGGTGCCGTTCTCTGACGATGAGGCGCCACTAGCACCACTGGAGAAGTGATGTAACCGATGCGGCTGCGGCTTCCGCCCCATGAATTGGGTCACGTCCACGACCCCTGCCGAGCCTAGCTGCTCGCGCACCGTGACGATGGCACCACCGCCTGGCTGCGGCGCCGGCGTTGCGAGGATGCGCACCACCTCCATTTTAGACGACCGATCGAGGCGAAGCAGCAGCGGGTGCGCGTTGGTCTGGTAGCGTACGTCCACGTCATTCTTACGCCGCACGTACACCTGGCGCAGCTCCAGAACTTGCCGGCGGTCCCCGCGAAGGTGGTCGCGTATGGCCTTGTGAACCACCTCGTCAAACGTGACTGCGGTGATCGCCTGCGTGACGTCCTCGGCGTCGCCCAGGTCGAGTTCGGCTACCATCAGCCCAGGCTTAGGTGTTTTGAAGCGCACAGCAAGCAGGATGCAGCGCAAGTAGAACTTGACGTGCCCGGGCGGGCACGTCAGCTCGCGAACAGGCACCAGAACTTCGGTATTAGGGTCAGGTGGATGGGCGCTCCGCAAAGCCGTGCGGAGGTCTATCCCACCGACCTGTTTGTTCAGTGATGCAGCCCCAGGCGCTGGGACTAAGACTGACGCACCAAGTTTCGTGTCCTCACCGTCGCACAGTCGTGCTAGGTTCTCGCGCGTGAGCGCGGCACACTGCACCGGTGACGGCACCACACGAGACGTGGACGAAACCATACCTGAGGTGGCGGCGGTGGTAGCCGCAGCAACAGACTGACTACTGTGTAGTTCAATTTCAAAGCACGCCAGTATATCCGGTGGACGATCGTCGTCGTCGTCGCTGCCGTCATCATTACTCGTGTCGCCCGTGTGCACCGCGCGTACACCGGCGCCACTACAATGGTCTTGATATTCGGGGCTAATAAGGGTCGAGGGCGACTCGCCGAGAAGCGTTAGTCCTGCCATCTCCGGCACGGCGGTTCGCTTAGGCAGCGAACGTTCTTTTGTCCCTCTGCGTGCCCATTGCCGCAGGAGCGCACTAAAGTAGGCAGTGTCCACGACAATACGGTCGCCGCTGTGCTCCTGGGCGTGGAAGACGGTGAAGTCGGAGTGTCCGAGCTCCATGAAGCTGATCTTCGCCTCCACCAGCGCGCGAAGATCGTCATAGCTTCGATCCTCCGGCTCTACGAAACTGATCACATCGCGAAACACGCGCTCGCCGTCGATGTGCGGTAGCCTCACAAATCGCAGTCGGAGGCCGACACGGATGCGCAACATGCTTGTGCTCTGGTGATGGATATGAATGAGTTCTACGCGAGTGCATCTATGAGGGGAGAGATGTTCGTGCGATAGAGGAGTACGAGGTGACCGCCCACGAGTGTCTCCCCAAAGCCAGAACGTGATGCTGTGGCGTCCTTCGACACTGTCGTCGCAGGTTACACGTATTTTTCCTTGTTGCCTCCAGGTGTATGTCGCTGTACCACAAAGTACCACCAAAAGAGAAGTCCAATGCTCTGAAGGCACACGATGATGCGCGTGCCTGCCTGTGTCGCACACGTCTGTGCCGGTGCGCACGCGCTGGAAACGAGAGGCGGGAGGGGGGGGGGGCGACGGCAACAAGGGACGCGCACGATAGGAGGAGACGCTGAGTGGAGATAGGTCGAGAGTAGGAGGGGGGAGGAGAAGAGGAAAGCCATAGAGTCCGAAGAATGAAGGCACTCGCTCACGTGAACGTACACATTGGTGACAACGGGGGCTCGTCGTACCTGCGCATCTCTCGCTTGATTCATCCTTCATTCGTTTTATGGTTGTCCCTTTTTTCTTGGGGGGGGGGGGCGTGAGACGAGTAGTGCTGTGATCATTACCAAAGACGACGAGAGGCATCCACATACGCGCAGACACGGAAGGAAAAGCGGGAGTGCAATGGCGGGACGGGATCGCGGAAGTGTCTTGGCATGGGGAGCAGGAGATGCACACAGGAATGCCAGCCGCGGTCCTGAGTCTGACAGCTCGCCATCACGACCACCTGGCGGTCAGCAGGCGGAAGATGGCGGAGGGGGAGAGAGTGGCCATCATAAATGCCTCTCGAATCGCCGATGTCGCGTGGCTTCCGGCGGGAAGCGTGAACTGCATTACACACGTCATGCCGAGCTTCTGTGCCGGCTTGAGGAAAAACCTGCGGGCAGTGTCGTCACGAATCCCAAGACGTGCCACCATGTTCTTGCCCGTCCGCCGCGACATGGGCGATCGGTAGCGTAGAATTCCATCCTGATCGTGGTAGAGCGACGCCTTGAGAAGCGCCGCTCCAGCGTCCTCTTCCCAGTCCCAGCCGCGTTTCTCATCCACCAGGTAGAACGACATGTTGTTGGGCAGCTGTAGGAGCGGGCGAAAAGCTGCGCGTGGTGCGAGGCGCATTTCGGCTAGGCCTTCCACCCGAAGCTCTTTAGCGAGAGTGGCAAAGAGAGCATCGCCCTTCTCCTCCGACATGAGTGGAAGGTGGGCCACATGCCTGCCAAACGTCGGCAGCACAACATCGGTAAGGCGGTACTGGGCAGCCTCTGCTTTGGTGGCAACGCGTCGGTAGGCAGCCGTCGTGGGCGCAGCACGGAGTTGCTCAAGTGAGAGCGCTGACCACTCTTGATGCGCTGAAGAGAGCATCGCGCCGTTGATGTGGTCCGCCGCACCGACGAAGACGTCGAGTGCGCTATCAGCTGCAGCGGGCTGCTGAGAGGTCAGGTCGTGAACTCGAACAATGTCCCCAACTGCGACGGCGTCACCTCCGCGTTGCCAGCGGAGGGAAGCCAGTGCGTTAAAGTGCACGTCTGTGATAGCGTGCAGTGCCTCTTGAAGGACGAGCGGCCGCACTGCTTCGCGAATGATCTGGGCCGAGTCATGGTGACGCGGCGCAACGTCTGCTGCCCGACGTACGAAGTCCAGGAGCAGATCGTGATGGGGTGGGTAAACACCAGTCTGCCGTGTCCGCGCGTAAGCCTGCGCGTCATACTTGACGGCAGCCTCCATTCCTTCAACCGCGCCGCTCCAATCACGCCTCGAACTGCGCGGTGAGGCGAGCACCTCCTGCAGTACAGGCATCTCTCGCTCCACTTGGGTGGTGCCTTCGGTGAGGCGTCTCAGGTAGTTTCGGAGGAATTCGCCGTACTCGCGACGCAGCAGCAGCTTCGTGTCTTTGTAAACCCGGTAAAGCCCCACACCGTGCCGAGCAGCGTGGGAGTAGTTCAGAAACCCGTTTTGGGCGACACTTCGAAGCTGCGGCAGCACATCACCCAAGCTGCCTTGAATATTGCGCAGGGTGACGT
>NC_009326.2:1000781-1041740 GCF_000002845.2 Leishmania braziliensis MHOM/BR/75/M2904
ACCCCACGAGTTCCTCTTGCTGCTCCACATCGCCTCTGCCATGAAGTAATGCAGCGTGGCACCTACCAGCACGCCAGGGAACGCAATCCATGCAGTCTGCCGCATCGCACCATTCACTGTATAGTTCACGCGCGACTCTGCAAAGATAGACACTGCGGTGCCGGATGCCGCGATACAAAACACCGCGGCGCTGGAGATGAGGGCGCCGTACGTGACACAGCAAAGAGGGCAGCACCTCTCCTCCTCAAGCTGCAGCCGACGGCTAGCGGGGACCAGGGACTCCATTGTATCCCCTACACTGCTGAGTTTGTCGCCATCCACTTTAGTGGAGCTGAGAATTGAAATGCGGCTCTTGTCCAGCGCCATCCCTGTTGCACTGCGTATGGACAATACTGCGTTTGTTTGAGCCGCAGAGTGTGCTGCGTGTGGGCCCTTTTCCTTTGATCCAAGAAGAAAATGGCTCGACGAAGACGTGGGTGACGAAGAGATGTACAATAAAGGGAGGGGATATGGGGACTCAGGGTACTGGAGGAGGAGGAGAGGCCAGCATAACGCACAGCTCGAATCTGATGCCTCACCGACAGGATAAACGGCAGCTGCTTCAGCAGTCATGCGGCAGTCGTCACTACCCCACCTCCCCCCCTTCAGATAGCAGATAACAGCCACCACATCGATGGCCATACAAACAGAAGGACGCCGCCCTCTTCCCCCGCTCCGCGGAATAGCTTGCCTTACAACGGACTGACAGGCACCGAAACAGTTCGAAAATGAGGTGCAAACTACACACATACACACACTCACACACACACAAAAACAACAACAACCAGGAAGGAGAGCACCTGCAGGGGTTATAAGGGGCTCCATCTCCCCCATGTATGGTGTCGTGACGGCCCCCAGTATCTGCTGCGTGGCAGAGGAGGGATCAAAGGAGACCAGGACATCTGATGCCGACCAAGGATGCACCTCACACTGCCCCTTTCCTCTTCACGCATGGTCTTCACCGCTGCATGCGCTTATCCTTCCCCTGTTTCGACGCCGCTGTGCCAAAGACGACGACGCGCTGGGTTGAGGTGTTGTCAAAGCTGTTGATGCGGCGAATCATTGAAATAGCCTCTGCAGACAACTTTGCCGATTGAGTAGAGCGCGGGGCCACAGTAGCATTCACACCACCACTGTCATCGCCGCGGTCTATGCCTGTTGCGGAAGCCTGATAAGTGCGAAAGGAGCAGGTGAACAACGGCGCAGGCGTCGCCGGAGTCCCTTCAGCGTCGCCGCGGGCAAAGTGGATGTTGCCGGAAGAAGCGGCAGCGGCGGTGACAGCCGTGACGAGTTTGGTCGACCGCTGTTTCTGCATTGCCTTAGCGCGCTCGTCCAACTCGACCTGCTCCTGGGCCCGCAGCTGTTGCTGCTTCAGCTTCCAGATTTCATGCTTGCGGGCGAGCGACCTCATTGCCTGCTCTTGCTGCTGTGACACCTCCTCGTCCTCAGCCTTTTGACCTTCGGCAAGCGTGTTGGAGCACGACGCAAATCTCCCCTCCTCGCCCGAGCTGGCTCCCAGTAGCACAGTCTCGTCGCTTGTAACTGGATCCCGCTGGATCATGCGCCGCGCGTGCTGTGAGGTAGGCGAGGACGGATCGGCCGGCATCCAGTTCGCCGCCTCATTGTCCTCGTCCCCAATCACGAGCTCGTCAACCGGTATGGTGAAGTCATTCGCCATCCCGTAGTACGTGCACGTACGAGGGTTGTATTCGCCGTCGCCACTGCCCTGACCATTCTCAGCATCGCCGTGCTGTCGTGGGTGTTGTGTAAGGCTCTGCGTCTGGCTCAACGTCTGGGACTGGGTAAGCTCTCGTGATACCATCTGCTCAAACTTCTGCCGCTTCTGCTGCTGCACCTGTGCAAGAAACCGGCTCGTCAGCTCTCCTACCACACCTGGGGACCACACGCTGCTGCTTGATGGCGAAGACGGCGATAAAAGCGACGCTGGTGAGCAAGCAGGGGAGCGAATTCGGAGCGATGAGGACGAGGACACACCCGCCGTAGCAGTAGTAGCGGCATCAGCATTTGCATCGCTGCCGTTAGTGGGCGTGTTAGCAAGCGGGGTCTTGGAAGGAAAGGATGAGTGGTTACCCAGAGTATCAGTGGGGACTTGCAGCGGCAACGGTAGTGAAAGCGTCTGGGAGAACACGTCTCTCATGTTCACCGATTTTGCCTGCTTCCGCAGCACTCGCTGGGAGTGCTTGAAGGCTGCTTGGACCTCGGCATCCTCAGCCCTCTGCGCGCGACGCTTGCGTTCCCCACCACCACCGTTCGCAGGGTCATGCTTCCCACCAGCTCCTCCGCGCCTGCGCTTCTTGCTCCCTATGAATGGCGCCACAGAGGGTACCTCGGAACTGGCAGTGCCGTGCATGGGTTTATCAAGGGAAGCAGTTGAGTCGCCTGGCGGGAGGTTGTCGACCCACCCTGATGTGATGTTGTACTTGTCTTGTATCGCGTTGCCTCGCGCCGCATCATCGTCATCGCCTCCGTCAACATGCCGGTCTAATTCGTTATCTTCCGGACTGGAGGCGTCAGTGCTGTGCTGGGGGGTGCAATGGTAGTTGCAGGTCGTTGCGGAAGACGGTAGTGGTGAGGACAAGAAGCCCTGTGAGGTTTCACCAAGAATCACCTCGGTGCCCTCCGTGTCCGCCAGAAACGGCAACCTCTTCGTTATCCTGAACTGTGTCGTGTCGCCCACAAGAGAAGGAGTGCTCGCACCTTCGTTGGCTACGACGATCTTCTCCACGGGGTGTTTCGTGAGTTTGTCTCTGGCTGTGGGCCCCACGAGGGTGGAGGCGTCGACGGTGGAAACGGGTGGAGAAAAGCTGGAGAGCATGGTGACTTCTTCACGCTTGCCATCATCGCCGCCAGGCGCGGGGGACCGTGTGCTGGTGGCGACCTCTAGCAATGGAGCAGATGGCAACGGCTCAGCCATATCCTGTGATGGCGTCTCGGTTGAGCGCATTCTCGACTACAGCTGGGATCCCACTCAGCGGTTGCCAAAGCAGCCCGTTACACAATGAGAAGAGCAACGTAGGGGCGGGTGCACAGCAGGCGTTGCCTCTATGGTGATGCCGAGGGATATCTATGAACAGACGTGTGCGAGTGTGTCTATGGAAGTCTTCCTTGCTTGCTGTGTGTTTGTTCATGTACCGTGAAGCAAACTGCACACGCATCAGCAAGAGAAGGCAGTCAATGGCATGAGAGAGGAGGGAGAACAGAGAGGGGAGGAGTGCAGAAAGCTATGCTCATCCCACGACGCCATATACACGAGGGAAACTTGCAGCAGAGTGAATGGGGGTGAGCAGAACTAGGAAGCGCTGCGGAGAGGGATACGCAAGGGAGAGACACGCCTCATCCTCCGTCGTCCACGGATACGTATTCTGTCGCTGCGAGCCTCAAGGTTGCGCTCCCGGTGCCGACCATTTCCATGGAAGGCACACTTTTGAGCGCAGTAGAGCACACGCGTTTGCGCCGAGAACACCGGGTCAAGACCAAAGAAGAGCTGTGCCAGGTGGCGGCCAATTCAGTGGCTCTACAGGCCTCTTCGCTACCGAGAGAAGCGCAGGAGCCACAATCGAGTTGAGCGAGTTCTTGAGCACACACACACACACACACACACACACACACACGGACCAATCAAAACGTTCCAAACATACAAGCGCCTTTTCACTACTGTCAGAGTTGTTAGAAGCGTAGCCAGTTTCCACCATGAGTGCATCTGCACGTCCACCTTCCCCACCAACACAGTGCGCTTACTTACTACTCGAGCTGCGCAATAACAGCTGCTTGGTCCGCCTCCTTGGCACAATCCACCGGGGTCATGCCCGCCACATTCTTGGCCGTCTTTGAGGCACCATTGCGAAGCAGCATCGCCACTACATCTGCTCTACCGGAGAGAGCGGCGAGATGCATGGGTGTGCGCTTCGCGGTGTCGCGTGCGTTTACGCTGGCCCCTTCGTCGAGTAGCGCTGCAGCGACCTGCGTGTGTCCACGATCCGCGGCGTAGTGCAACGGTGTCCACCCTTCCCTGTCGGCAGCATCAATCATAACTTGTTGCGTGCCGCTGCGGTCAAGGATTGCTTTGACAAAGGCCACGTTGCCCGAAAAGGCGGCGTGATGAAGCAAAGTGAGTTTCTGATCATCACACTCGCTGAGGCATCCACCCTTCTCTACGTATCCCATGAAGCGCTCGGCGTTACCGCGCCGGCAAGCATCGTAGATAGTCTCTGCAGGGGGTACCCACCGTGTGGTGCTGTCGGGGGAGGACCCAGTGTCTGACATTGAGGAGGAGCCGCCAAAGAGACACAGTGCTTTCTATTTCCCATTCAGAGAACAGAGATTGGGCATAGGACAGAGGACAGGAGAAGAGAAGAAAGAGCGAAGAAGGGGCTCAGCTGTTGAGTCCTGAAAGGCGGTATTCTTCAAGCAGCGGGTTGGGAGAGCATCGGTGTGGTTAGAGAGGCTACGAGACGAGGTTTGGAAAGTTTAGTGGAGAAGAGATGATCGCATGAATTCTTCGCTGCACGTGCAGAACTGTTTAATCCGTTTACGCTGTCAGACATGCCTATTGACACGGAGACAGTCATGAGAGAAGTTTTGCGTGCCACGAAGTACCAAAGGCGTGGGCTCAACCGAAATCCACATTGCAATGCTAACAGTTCTGCACACCGAAGCAGCAGAATGGGGTAAGTCGGGGGTGTCACACAGGACTGTTTTGATTGAAAAGAGGAGGAGGAGATAAGACAGTTCTGAGAACACAGGAATACACAGACACACACACACACACGGGTAGAGACTTACAGAGGCGCAAACATATATATATATATATATATATATATCAACACCTGTCTAGTGAGAGAGCGTACGATGGACGCATGTGTGCGTGTTCCGACCGAGATAAGAGAGCGTAGTCTACTATGGGGCGAAGATAGGAGACAGCGAGTAACCCTCGAAGGCTTATACGCCCCATGTCCTTGTTTTGTCCTCTTTACTTTGTAGCTCTTCTTTCGACGTGAAGAGGGTCATCTCAGCGTGGCACCAGGGTCCCGTGTTGCTACTTTGTGGGGAAAAAGCCAAGCAACTCCCCACCCCTGTTATTGCCAAGCCGCTTCTGGCGGTGACAGGGCCAAGTGCCTACAATGTAGGACTGTCACAGTAGTGTATTGCTACTGATGTCGGCATTGAGATCCTAGATGGCGTGGCGACAGAGCGACTTGCGACAATAAACACGCTTGTGTCATTCATACAATAGGCAATATGTCAGCCACGTGGTGGCCGACACAATGTAAGTGGCTGAGAGATGACCTTCGAAGTGGGGATGGGCGGAGTTTGAAGCAGGCATCATGCTGACATGGCTGAATCAGTACATTGCTGTAACGCGTGCCTACCGCACCGTTGCACGGCGCAGTGGGCCCCTGGCCAGCCGGGAGGGGGGGGGGGCAGAGTGGAGTTCCACCCCATATATATGGAAGGGAATGGTCACGTAGAACAGAGAAAAAAGCACTTCTTTCGCCGACAGGAAACTTCTCGGAGAACGCTCCGTTCGTCTGATCCGCTTGCGCTTTTAGCGAGCGACAGAAAAACAAACAAAAAACACCTGAAAAAAGACGGCAGAGATGCACTCATCACCCCTGGCGCCACAGTCGCATACGTACATGTGTCCTCTCTTGCAGCGAGACCCACGAGATTCCGTAGGGTGGTGGTGGTGGTGGTGAGGGGGGGGGGGGAAGAAATGTCAAACAGACGAGGAAACAAAGGTGAGTGTGTGTGTGTGCGGGGGGATGACGGCCTACATGTGCTCGCGACAACCACCTACAGTAGCAAGGACGACAACAACAGCAGTACAGAGATGATGTCGGCAGCGAAATTGCAAACACACAAGCAAACACGCGCCCATGCGAGCGGAAACAAAAATGCAACAAGGAAAAAAAATGAGCATCACCCAAACAGCTGAGAGAGAGAGGTGGCAGACCCCCAAGGCACAGCAACAAGAACACAAAGAAACGCATGCGAAGCGCAGAGCGATAAGTAGCCCACTCAGCGATATACAGTCACCTACGCAAACTGCTACCAAAGAATCATTGCGAGTGGCACACGACGATAATACGCCCTCCAGTCTTTCTCTCTTCCCCCCTCACGATCTGCCTGACACCTTCACACACACTGACGCTGCGGCTGGTGGAGATGCAGACACAGAGACAACAGCCATTCATGCTATTCACATGCATGAGTCCCTTTCTCGTTTGCCTTCCAGAGCCTTCTCAACAAGGACAGTGAAGCCGCTGAAAGCGGCAGTGGGGGGAGAGGGGGAGGCCGAGATGGAGCGAAAGGTAACCACAACGATGATCAAAGGAAAAGAAAGCAAACACAACTCGACGCGCCGCATATACCTAAGAACGAGAGAATGGGGGCAGAAACGCCCTACAAAGACGAAGTCGGTGGCGCCCACACAAAAAAAGCACCACCCGCTCTCTCTTCACAGTCGCATGTCTGCACATCCGCCTCGCTCTTCGCAGGCGGATGTGCAGCAACAGCGGCATGAAGGAGGAGAGAAGGCAACAAGAAGCAGACGTACGATAGTGTCTGCAAACTCGGAACACGTAGGGGATCAAGAGAGAGAGAGAAGGCGCTGTGACACCTTGGCTTCTCCTCGCTGCGGACCTTACTTCTTGGGCCGCGCTCCGGGTGTATCACCGCTCTCCGCCCCAGATTGCTGCATCAGCCCCTCAATGGATTGCTCGAGCTCATCAACACGGCAATTCATCTCATCGATACGAGTGATGATGTTTTTGGACAAGTCCTCAAAGCGGGCCTGCATCTGCTGCAGTAGCTGATGCACGTAATTCGTCACATCCTGCGTGCCACCCTGAGGCACAGAGTTGCCTGCTGCCGCTGCCGCTGCAGGTGCGGCGGCCGCGCTGGCCGTACTGGCCGCACTGGCCGCACTGGCCGAAGTGGGGCTCGCTGCGCCGACGCTTTTGTTACGAGCAGCAGAGCTGGAGGGCTTCGCCGGCATTGTTGAGGCTAGAGGAGTAGGCCCTGCGAAGAGAAGAAAATACAAGAGTGGATAAACAGTGGTGTGAACGATCAACCAATAGTCAAGGGCTCCGCGAGAAGAGAACACAATGAAGACTTGGGGGGGGGGGTAAAAGAAGCAACGGTGCGTACAGGAAACAAACAAAAAAAAGAGATCCAGAGAGTGTCAGCGATGGCGTGGAAGGCGTGTGAAAAGGCCAAAGAGAGAGAAGGAGAAAAAAGGGCCCCAGAATCAAACTTCCTTGAAAGGTCTGACGTCTCTATACAAGCGCAGGGAGGAGGAAGGAGATAGGAGAAGAGATGCTGCTGCTGCGAGTGTGCGTCTTCACGTTTTGTAAGTTGAAATAGAGAACGAACGTTGTGTCTCTCTCTCTCTCTCGCGTCAGGTGGGCAGCTAAGGAGATGGGTGGGTAGTGAAATAGAGGGGTTGAATGTGCATTGAAAGGCGCTGCGTCGCACAAGTAATGCAACTCGGTAGTTTGCAGCCGTGAGAGAAGCACCAGAAAGGGAAAAAGCGGGTGAAAGGTGCAGAGATCCAAGAAGTGAGTGAAACAATGCCTACATGCGAGTTTCTGGTTAACCAGGTGATGCCCGCTTTCGTGTGATGAGGGGGCCCGGCTTCATCCTGGTGGCAGATCGTGGTTGGTGTGCTGGAGTCACGTTTCTCGCGCGCCACAGTCCCAATTGATGGCCGCTCCAATTCGCAGGACGGTTCGGTGCTTCAACGCCTCCGTTTGGCGTGCACTGACTTGCGATGGCCCGTCACGTTCAGGTTCGATTGCGCTGCAGAAGACTACTCGCTTCAGTTTTTGTTTTAGATGTGTGTTATGGACATCTACACACGCTTCTGGGAAAGAAAGCCACATCCACAATCACAAGCAAAACAAGTCGAGGCACACTGGGCAACAGCCTAGAGCTGCGTTTGGCACCTACGCCAGTCAGGGGGTGATCTACAGGCGCAGAGGAAATAGTAAAAAAAGAGAGAAGGGGGCAGCTAAGAGGGTGCTGAAACGCTTTGGATGGCAGCCATGGATGGAAAAAGAAAAAAGCAGAGAGTAAATCCTGTCGCCTTCTGTTTACTGTGGGCGCTCCAAACGCAGCGTTCCCCACATCCCCCTGCCCACAACGGAGACCCCATTTCGTTCCACAGACCAAAGAGAGCCGTGGTGCCTTCTCTCACCCTGACAAGCTCAGAGAGGGGCGCTAGCCACATTGTTTTTATTGACAACATGCCCCCCCCTCCCCCACCCACCCCGACGACCACCGCAAAAAAAAAAAACATTAACACCAACGCGGGGGAGGGGGGGGGAGTACAGTCACGCACTGCCGTACAGACTCTAATCCAGGCGCACGCGGATGTACACGTCCAGAGAGCGCATACGGCCGTTTCACTCACAGCAGCACAGAGAAAGAGGGGTGGGAGAAAGAAGAGAGACCCACCAACATAATAAGCGAAACAAACATGGAGAAGAGATAAAGAAGATGGAAGGGAAAGCAGGAAGCATAATGACAGTGAAGTTGTGAGGTACTCCAAAGCAACACGATCTACAAGGAGATGACGACGGCAAAACAAAGCGGGAAAAAAAAGACTAACAGACGACAACCCCAAAGAGCATCACCATCATCACTACCACACGAGCGGAGGCAGAACCACGCGCCAGGAAGGGGTACAAGAACAACAAGCGAAGGGTGCGTACATCAGAGATAATAATACGGCAAGATGAAGCTGCATGGAAGTTCTGTACAGCTAATGGATGTGTGTGTGGGGGGGATGGAGGGGAGGAGGAAAGGGGGAGGCGCACTGAACAAAAGGAAGAGAGCAGAAGCGCCTTTTCTCACAGCCACCGCGTAGCGATGCCACAAGACGTAATACAGCGGGCAAAGTGAGGAGATTTTCTCGATTCGAGGTGTCCAATCTATCACGATCAAATCAACAAATAAACGCACACAGCCACACTTCTTTCTCCTTTCTCTGCGGTGTACCAGGGCTGAGCCCTCCCCCTGCCATCGAGTCGGGTCACGCATCTTGCGGGCTCTGCTAGTCCTTCCCTGCGCCCCTTCCTCGTATACGTGCGGCGAAATCGGCACCACACGGACAGGTGAAGAAAAGCAGTAAAAACAGAGACAGATGGTGCCACACAGCAGGGCGCGATACATTAAGTTACCCGGGAACGACCAACCTCCCATCGTATGCATCACCACCCCACCGCCACCTCTGTATTACCCTTTGTCTGCGCAGCGATGCAACTCATCTCGACCACATACTCTTCTTCATAATGCTTCACAATTCTCATCATCACCACACTTCCTTCACCTACATGCCCTCTTATTCCTCAAAGCTGTAGTGGATAGGAGACAGGCGACGTCGTACCTCTTCTGGCGGAACAATGCGCACGCGCGAAGCTAGCTTCATTGTAGTTGCGAAGCGCAGTCGACGAGCACGGCCGAGAGAGATCATCTTCCGCGAGTTTTTCAACACATACTCAACGTAGCCCTTCTCCAGGTCGACCTTAACAGTTACGAAGTCTCCGTTCTCGATGCGCTCCAGGTTTTCCTCCTTGCGGTGGTACGGGTAGTTAGTGTAGAACACACCGGACATGTAGTAGACGCAGCAGTCCGGTATCTTGTGGAACTCCTGGTCTGTGTTGACACAAGACTCAGAAATGAGGCCAAACCCTACGTAGTCGGCTACCTTCACTTCGTACGTGATCGTGTGCCGCCCCGTGACAAGAGACACGTCGCCGACAACGGCCACGCCATATACCACGCGCAACCGGTTGCGCTCGGGACTCACACCAGGGCCGGGGCTAAACTGCAGCTCGGTGTCGCGGTCCACATCCCCCAGCATTGCCAGTAGCCCAGGCAGTTGATAGTACGCCGCGTCCACCTTGAGGCGCCGCAACGAGTCTTCTTTGAGCAGGTTAAAGTAGTGGTAGCCGCGAAGGTAGTCAACAATGTACTTGAAACAGGAGGGATCGCGGTCAATGAAGATGGTGTCATGCTCATCTTTGAAGACCGGCGCTACCCACCCCGTTTCCTCAGAGCCCAGGAGGATATGAAAGTAGTTCGGGGCGTCCTTGCTCAGCAACGTCGACAGCGGCACTGTGAAGCGTTCCCCACCCACGTTGAGCGATACCACTTCCATGTAGCTCTCAAGGTGGCTCGACTGTGCAACCTCCTCCACCTTCGGCTGTGTCTCTTGCCGCTCTTTCAAGAGCGTGTCTAGGCGCGTCGACATCAGCTTGAAGCGAGACACGCAACTCTCCACCTGCGCCTGAATCGACTGCGCGGCGCCGCGTGACTGTTGCAGCAGACGAGCCGCCGTTTGCTCGTCGGTCATGTGACCAGCAGCGTCGCTAGGGGAGAACGTCCGCGAAGTGACAGAGCGCACCAGCCCGGTCGGATCACTGTCCTCGCCCATATTGTCTTCCTCCCCCCCGTCGGCAAAAGACGACGTGGCGGAGTGCGGGTCGCGTACAGAGTCTCGCCCGGCGGGGGTGGCGGATGCAGAAGAGTGGTCTGGAGCATGATCTACGCCGTCAGTCTCCGGCACCGCCACAGAAGCCGCCGTCGTGAACGCGTGATCAGCAGGGGCGCCATCCGCTTCTACAATAAGCGAGGCAGGGGTGAGGGAGGTGGCGTCGCGGGTGCGCTTTCGTCCTCCACGCTGCGGGTGACGGCCGCCTACAGCTCGCTGTGCGCCTCGCTCACTGTTACCTTTTTCCACGGCGGTGGGCGGCATCGCGGAGCTGGCTGCCCGATTCACAACCAGCAAACGTTAGACGACACCTTGAGGAGCAAATAGTTGTGACGTCGCTGATGAGGTGACACACACACACACACGGGAGCACGATCCACTCATAAACACCAATCGCTACCACGGACGATGTGCTCAGAGGTGTACAGGGTGTATTCCAGTGCCAACAGCGTAATGTACACGGCGTGGTCGTTGCCTTCACGAAGTATAAAAGACAAGGAAAAAGTGCAGGGAGAGAGAGAGAAGCTAACAGAGGCAGTAGCAAGCAAAAGGTGCGCCCGCACACAGCCAAATGGGCTGTGAGATGGCCCAATACGTGTAGGAGAGAATGGTCTGTCTGTGTACACGGTGTATGCAGAGGTATGAATGTATGAATGTGTATTACATACAAACACGTGTGTGCGTGTGCGTGCGTGCGTGTGCGTTTGTTTGTTTGTTTTTGTCTGGCACGGCCGACTGAAAATAGCAAAAGCGTACGTACAGCTGTGCGCAGGTACCGTCCATGGAGGCGTGGGCGGGTGTGCGTGTGTGTGTGTTTGTATACCAGCGGGCGTGCGAGAGAGGGGAGAGGGGAGAGAAGTACAAAATAAACGGTTGTAATGAGAAAGGAGGGATCAAAGAAAAAAAAAGAGAGAGAGAGAGAGGAGGGGGATGGCAGGAAGACCGCAGGTAAGGTGGCAATGAGAAGGGGGAAGCGTCCATGAGCACGACAAGCGACTATTCTACTTGAAGCGGTCCCATCACAGTCTCGGTGCTCCGCCACTGTCACTTGCGGACACACAGTTCAAGGAGTGCTGAGAACGAAAGACCCCCCCCCCGCGTAAGAGGAAAAAAGCAAAAGGATGTGGGTGTTGGTTGCTGTGAGCGACAAACAAGCCGCCTTTCGTTGCACCCAGAGCACACAGTACATGCTGCTACCTGCATCTCTCGCGCATCGCTTTCTCAGTGCTTCTTCATCGCTTTTAGGTATTCTCTCTTTGTGTGGGTGGGTATGTGTTTCATGTTGCGCCAAGTGTGCGCGTATGCCTGAGAATGTTGTCTTGCATCGTGGCGACACTGCCGAGTCGACGAACGGAGAGGAGAAACCGGCCAAAGAGGTGACGTCGCTCCACGATATGGCAAGTAAAACAAAAAAAAAAATAAAAACGCAGAGAGCATGTAGAGCACTCTTGACTGTTTCTGCTTCACACTCTCTCTTCGTTGCCCTCTCTGGCTCAAGAGAACAAGTGGCAGGATTACGCTCCCCACTGGCCACTACTGTCTCTTCTCGCTTCACAGATGCTCCCACAAACGGCTTGGGAGTGTGCGTTGCTTGGGTTGTCGTCACGTGTGCTAGCATGCACGTCCCTTTCGACTTGCCACTTGTCAGCCTATGCGGGAGTGCTCCACGATCAAGTGAATCGTATGTGTCAACTCTCGCTCGGCGTCGTCTTTAAGAGTGACGTGCAGCAGATGGTTGCCGGTCTTAAAGGCTAAGAGCTCAAACTCACCCTCGTACACCGCTCGACCCTCTTCGCCCACCATCGCATCGGCCTGTACGGCACCCGTTAACACCGCCACGTCAAAATGCGAGTCAATGGAGACGTGCACGTGAAGGCGGATGGCGCGGCGCCACCGTGGCGCTTCAACGCGCAGACACAAGCCAATCGGCCTCAGGGCAGGGATGACGATCGGCAGTGGGCCGCCGTCGCCGCCGGTGCTGACGGGGCCAGCCTCACAGCCCCCAACCAGCGGTAGTGCAGGTCTAAGTGGATTCAAACTCTGCGATGCACCAGTGCCCACTTTTGCCGCCAAATCGACCGACTCGGTGCGTCGCCACAAAAAAGCGGAGTTGGAGGCTGGCGAATCCACCCGCCGCTCTGACGCCTGCGCTGCTCTAGGGTGCGACAAGTGCTGGTCTGCCGTCGCTGGCGATTGCGGAGTACCGTCGTACGTAGCTGTCGTCGTGACGGTGCCGTTGACGCCGTAAAGTTGAGCGCTATGTCCGACGGCTCTGCCACGCAAGACACTAGGGTTCGTTTTAGCAGCGCCGTAGGAAGAGTCCCCGTCATACCTCCAGCGGTAGATGAGTACCTCACTGACGCTCAGCGTCTCCCTGCGCGAGCCTTCAGCGACGACGTCGTCTCCGTCTTCGTCCGGTAGAGACGCCGACGACCACGTGTCAGAGAGCTGCGATAGCAGCGCCGTCTGCGGCACGCTGGCCTCAAGCGTCACTACACACTCGTCCAGGGGCTCCGCGCTCACCACTTCGGAGGTAACAAGCGACAAGTTCAGCTCCAGCATGCCAGTACAGTTAGGCAGTTCGCGCACCACCCATGGCACCAGGAAGCACAGGTCGTCCTTCCCCTTCGTCAGAGGAATGCGCGTCAGCTTTATCGGCGGAACCACGTACTCGGCCCCGGCGACGATGAAGGCAACCGGGAGCTCCGCAAAAGCGAGAGCGCTCAGCTGCAGCTCCATGCTGTAAAGGCGACTCCGATTTGCGATGCGCACCTCCACCGCACGGCGGTCCTTCGTGAGTGTCACAGAGGTGACGACGAGGCCGGGGGAGTGAAAGAAGCGCAGCCGCGTCTCCGTCACGCGCCGCGGGATAACGGCGTACAAAGGCACAGCGTCTGGCAGGTTGGGCGGCTTTTTCGGCGCAGGATGGGGCAGTGAAAGATCTGTGCGGAAGATAACGTAGTATGCGCCGAATTTGCTTATTGTCGGTGGCGCCTCCAGAGTCCCTGGAATCATGACGACGTCACCCGGCTGCAGCGGTGTGCGAGCCGCCGCGTCGAGAGCGCATTTGTTCAGCGTCACTGTTGTGTCGGTCTGGTTACGACGCTCCTTACAGCCCTCGCAGTCCTCCAGCTGGCACTGCTCGCTGTGCGCGGTGAGTGAGATGCAGGTGATGGGAACGCGACCGCAGTTGACGACTCGCACCGTGAAGTCGATGCGTTGGCTCCCAAACACCTCTAGTTCGCTCGTGTTGAGGGTACAGGACACCTGCGGCAACCGCTGCAGTACTGGGATATGCATGGGGGCCGGAAGCTGCCCGGTCATTGACTGCGACGGGCGTGTGTCTGCCAACCGCAGCGTTACGCCGTCGATGCGCAGAGTACCCTCCTCGGTTGGTTGCACCTGCAGCAGTACCTTCAGCTTCGCCAGCGGAGCCACCTCCACATTGGACAAGACATACGAGATGGGCGATCGCAGCGAGCGTGGCGAAGACTCCAACACCGTACCTTCTCGAGAGGCAGCATCGTCGTCGACCGTGACTAGGGAAGCACAGGAATGGCAACGCAAGGCCAGTGCCTCAAACACGAGGGGTTCCTGAAAAGGGTTGTACAACGTCACGAGCACTGACGCGACGTCGCCAACCGTCCACACGGTCCGACTACCCAGTCTTCTGCCATTGAGGGACAGGATGGTGAGCTTCAGCCGCTGTGTGTCAATGAAAGTGAAGAAAGCACCACCCACGGGTACCATCTTGGGAGCGAGATGTGGCGGCAGCGGAAAAGCTTCCCACGCGAGAAAGAAAGGGAACGGCACAATTGCCGTGTTCATGTGTGGCTCGAGCAGCGCGGACGCATCACACATGACCGATTTGAGCGTCCGCTGAGTTGCATTGTCGAGGAGGTGAGGAAACTTGAAGAGGAGCAGCGTCGCTAGCTGACAGCGCAGCATCGCCGTGGCCGTTGCAGGGCCCATGCGCTCGAAGAGCTTGATAAGCTCCAACAGCAGTGGCACGCTCAGGAGTGCGGCGTTGTTGATCGACTGATTCAGTCGTGCAACACCGCGATCTGGCGCCTGCTCCTCCACAGTGCTGAACATGTGAATAGACGCATTCGCCAAGGAGTTCGCTTTCACCGCTGCCTCGGCAGCATCGCCGTCCTCTCCTTGATGCCCAGCTTGCGTCGTTGTCGCTGCGCGGCTCAGCTGATACAGTGGGTCCACTGATTTGAAAGCATCTACTGGGGCCCCGTCGTCACCTGCAGCGCTGTTTGAGGTTTGAAGCCCAACAAGCGGAAGTCCAACTCCAGCCAGTGTGCACACGCGCAGGAGCACCTCAACAGCTTCTTCTGTGCGTCGCAGACGTGCCTTGATGGCGGCGAATTCGACCAGGAGCGCTCGTGCGCGACGCTCAGCGCCGTTGATCATGCACAAGTACGCAAAGAACAGCAGGATGCGCTCCGTCCACTCAGCCCCGTAGCCGTCAGAGAAGAGGCTGCGGAGAGTGCTCAGCTCTTTGAGAAAAGGTTGCCGAGTTTCCCGCGCAGCGAGCAACTCGAGTCGCTTGAAGCGTGTCTCCAGCTCTCGTTTTCGCAGCATCGAAAGGGTCAAGTTTAGCATTGTGGGATTCGTGCCTCCGCTGCCCAGCAGCGATATGGTTGACCCCACAGGTCCGGGGGAAGACAGCAGTGTGCCTGCTGGTGCGCACCTTCTTAGCTGCCGTAGTGACTCGGTCAAGTACACGTCGATTTCACTGAAAGCCAGACGCAGCACATTCTCGACGCAGTGCTTCACATCGCTGCCCAAGCGGTACGACTGCGGATCAGACGGTACCTCCCACGTGCCTGCCATCAGGCACACGTGCACTCGCCCCAGCAGGCCCTTCAGCAGCGCCACCTGCGCCGATACGTTCTCCTGCACTTCGCGCGTCAGTCGCGTCCGCATTGAATTCGGAACTGAGGTGCTTTTAAAGCTCGCAATTGTCTGTTTGAGACTCTCGCCGTACTGCGCCACGCAAGACCCGAGTTGGTTCACGGAGGCGGTGAGGCCTGGCCCCCAGGTGGGACTGTTGCTCTGAAGCTGCACGACGGTGGCGTTAAGCGCGTCGTGATGGCACAGTAGCGTCGTCTGTAGGTAGCGATACCGAGCGGCGGCGATGCCCTCTAACGTGGCTGAGCACCAGAGAGAGTCCACATTCGAGTTGAATTGTGTTTCCCCGTACACGGCCACTGCGGCCGAAACAGCGCCAAACTGCAGGAGTATGTCCGCCGCTTTCTTCTTGAAGCGAGAGGCTATCAAAGTACTGGCGTTGCGTGCCGTCGTGAATGTGGTGGCATTGTCAATAGGTGTCCGCACAGCCGTGTTGTCCACCTTGCTGGGCTGACTGTAAAGCCGCAGTACAGCGCCTTGGGCATCAAGCACTGCCTGCGCCACGCACATCACTAATTTTCTCACTGTCTGACTCACTGGTATCCACTGGGAGACGCACACGTACAGAGGCGATTGCGAGAGCTTCTCTGCAAGCGCTTTCGGTGGATCTACCACGACACAGCGGCATACCTTGTCCTTGAACTGCGCAGAGAATACGACGCTCACCACCTGCACCGCGTGCTCAACAGAGACGGTGAGAACGGAGGCGTTGACCACCACTACTACCGCCATGGTGGCGCGATGGCTGTCCATGTTCTCCCACTGTGAAGTGCCGAGGTCGCTGGTGAGGAAAAACGGCAGCGACGCGGATGGATCGACTAGCGAGGCTCCTTTGCCACGCTCATTTTGCTCGCCATACAAGTTCGGCGATGTGAAGATGCTAGCCGCCTCCAGGAAAGCACTCCACGAGAGCTCGGTGGCTGGGACAGGTGGGTGCAGGGTAAGGCTACGCCGCAGTGCCACCTCGTAGCCGCTCACGGTTTCATCGGCGCCGAGGACGGCTTCTGCGCGTCGGTCTCCTGAAAAGTGACTGACGCCAACGCTTGTGTTTGACGGCGCCGGAGAGCTTCTATCGCTCACGTTTGAAGAGAAGATCCTGCTCGGTGATTGTGGCAAAGCCTCTGCTTCTGTTGTCGACGACGTCGCTGCTCTCGCCCCTGACTTGGCGTGAAGCGTTTCGCCGCTCCACAGAAAGCACACTGAGAGCGGAAGCCATAAGATGCGGAGGTACGTGTGCTGCTCCAAGGAACTGCTGCTCGTCGGGTAGTACTCGGAAAGGAGAGAGGGGTTGAGGCTCGTGCGCATTATAGAGGTGCACAAAAGGGGGAGGAGAGGAGCGTAATCGCAGAGTACAATGCCATGAAAGACTGCGCGTTCCCTCGTCTCTCTCTCTAAAGCACCGGTAAACGATAAGGGAGCCCTTGTGAAATAGCAGTACTAAGCTCAACAGCCTGATCATGTAAACTGACCTCACTGCGGTAGAGAGGGACAACTGAATGGAAAAGCTGCGCCAGCAGACAGGAAAAACTTACTCTCCAGTCGCTCGCTCTCGCTGTTGCAGTAGCTCCCACTCAAATAAATACAAGCGAAAGTGCCTCCTAGACGTACATTGGGTGCCTTATGAGTGCTTCTAGGGATGCACAAGGCCTGGTATTAGGTGTGTGTGCACGTGTGGGTAGGGGAGGGTGGGAGGCGGAGCAAGTGCAGAATAGGTCACGGGGTGTGCACTTGCCATTCAGAGAGAAAGAGAGAGAGAGAGCGATGGAAAAGGCTATGCGAGTAGGGACACGCGCCTGCGCTCTTCACTGCCCTTTTCCCTTTATGTTTGCATACGGGGATGACCTGCAACATTGACAGCAGGTGAAGAGAAGAGCCCTGGGTAGGGTGTCAACGCTGCAGTATTGGGCATCGCGCACCTACACCCAGGTGCTACAAAGTATCGTTGGGGAAGATCATACCTGGAAAGACTCAATTTGGCCGAGCACCTGGTGTTTGTTATTCGCCTCTTTCTCGTAGACTCAGCGCTGAGTCTTGATCTTAGGCGCACCGCCGTGTCTAGGCGTAGAACGTTTCAATATATAGGTGGGAGAAGAACGAAACAGACATGCATGCAGTACTGTTCGACGCCACCTGCTGAGCCCCATCATTCATTAAGGTGTGTTCCGTGGCTGCGGCACGTTCAACTCTCATGCGCTTCTCCATCAACTGTTTTTCCTCGTCTTTAATTTCCTTTGTCTCGCCACTCGACAAGACGAGGCACTTCCCTTCTCGCTTCCAGTTCCACGCTTTATTCACCCCGGTCGTCACTCTCACCCCGCCACCAGTTCACGCCTCCATCAGCAGAAAACCGAACGGAATGCATTGGATGGGAGCGTGTGCCAAGTGGCGAAGCTTGCCGAGCTTGTAGTAGAGCAACCCCTTCAGAACCATTGGTGCGTCACTGTGGTTCACAAAGTAGAGCGAGAACACTCGAGAGCCGGCCGCGACGGTCGCCGGTGCGTGGGTTGTCGTCGAAGAGTGGCTCTTTGTCCTCTTGTCGGACGACGTCGTTGTTGCTGCACGTTTTCCTACGCTGGGCTCTGCAAGGACTCCCTCACCGAGCACCTCGGCAACACCGCTGCCAATGAAGTCGCTAAAGTGATCACTGTAGTCGCGCTCGCGCAGCATGCGCAGGACGTCGCTGCTGTGCAGGTAGCCCACCTCTTCGACCAGCTGCATCAGCTCCATGTCCAGACGCACAAAGTATGAATTCACCACGAGCACCTCAGCTCGCTCCGCACCTGTCCCGTCGGGCGACAGAGGCTCAAGCGAGAACCGGACGCGAAACTGACGGTGGGCAGCGGCAAAGTATCCCATGCCAGCGTGCTCCTTGCTCGTATACTCCACGTCGTACGGTTCTAAAGAGACGGAGAGCTTCACATTCGAGTCCTGACAAGTCAGCGTTTTCGGGAACCTCTCCCGCACGAGTTGCATCAGCGCCGCTCGCTGATGCGCGCACGCAGCCAGTTCGGCGACTGTGACTGTGGGAAAACCAGCCAAAAACTGTGCTGCCATCGGGAAGGCCTCACGGTGGCGCAGGACAAACACTTCTTGCTGCTGGCCGATTGCGCCGGCGGAGTAAACAATATCTGGGTCGTTCTCCTCCACTGCCTCCGCCAAACCGCCGTCAGCAGTGGCAGGTGCGAAAGACTCGGCGGCATCTCCAGGCGTTTTCTCTGCGGAAGAGTGTGCCAACACTGCGGTTGTGGTGGCTGCCTTTGAAGGGCGGTCACTCCCTGCAATGGCACCTGGCGCTGTCAGCTGAGCTACTGGCGTCGTGGAGGAGGTGGTGCCGCCGCCGCCGCTGCTGCTAGGGGACGCGTTCTTCTCAAAAATGTTGTCTGGAATGAAGTCATGTTCTGTTGGCCCTCTCGAGATGCTCAGTGAGGTGGCCAGCAGTTGCCGAGTCTTGCGGCTAAGGACGCGCACAAGCCGCTCCTGAAGCCACAGAAGGTTGCGGTACCGCACAATCTGCATGGCTACCGGGTTCATGTCCCCTGCCGCTGGTGCTGCTTCGTGCACCGCGTTGTGCAAGTCGGCATAACACATCGCAAAGAGTGTGGTGGTGTCAATGGGGTAACATTCGGAGCTCGGGCGCTGGAGGTGCTCGTCGACGAGATCTCGGCTCGCCGTTTGGCACGGAGGTGACCTTGACGATTTCGACGCACCGGCTTGGATTGGGCCCACAGTCGAAGTCGACTTCAGCATTCGTGAAGATGACAGTGGGCTTGGTGCCACTGCGCTCAGGCCATTGCCTGTTGTGTGAAGAGGGAAAGAG
Source organism: Leishmania braziliensis MHOM/BR/75/M2904 (assembly GCF_000002845.2). Lineage (NCBI taxonomy): Eukaryota > Euglenozoa > Kinetoplastea > Trypanosomatida > Trypanosomatidae > Leishmania > Leishmania braziliensis. The sequence continues at coordinate 1,020,077 of NC_009326.2, forward strand.
AGAAGAAAACGAATGTCTTGCACGTAGTGCGGGCGGATCTGGCACGCCACGTGCAGCTGCTTCAGTACCCTTCGGTACACCGGCGCCACTTTCATCGCTGAAACAGGGACGTAATGAGTTTTCGTGATTGTGTGGATGAGCGAGTATATGGGCAACGTCGGGGTGCAGCACGGGAACGGTGTCGCAGGTCGGTTCCAGAAGGAGAGGCCGCTGCCTGCTTCCCCGCGGTGAGAGACATCCACCGTGAAGGATGCGTATTTTACTCGTCAAGGGAATGTGAGTAAGCAAACGCATGTAAAAGGTCAAAAAAGGAGCGTAGCCGGGAAAAAGAGAACGGGGGTGGAGGTGGCGTGACGGTTGGGGGAGGGGGGAGGGTGAGGTTGCGAGCTGGCAAAGAGTGATAGTGGTCCGCAAAAAAAAAAAAGCAACGGCGAGGCAACATTCGAGATGTCCGTGTGTGTGTGTCTGCGGTAGACACCGATACCCACACAACCACACACACACACACACACACACACACACACACAGGCACAGGCACCCTACATGCACGTTCGCCTGCATCACATCGACAATGCGACTAGTTGTTTCACATGAAGGAGTGCACGGAAGGTGTGACTAGACAACCTATCTGCCGCCACAGCGCCACTCAGCAGCTGCGAAGCACTTTACATCGCCTTTTTTTACTGATGTTCTTCATGGTGGTTAGCGCAACTTTGATGCCACGTGCAAGGAGAGGGGTCAAGAAGACACCGGAGAGAAACAGTAGGAAGAGGGAGAGGAAGGAGGTGCGGTGCCTACGCACGCAAGTCCTATCGGCACTAACAACAGTGAAACAAAGGAACACAAGAGAAGCAACACACCACTTCGCGAAGACTCTGGCAAGGAGGTGAGGAGTACACCCCACGGGGCGAGAAGAAAGAGCAAGAGAGTCACAACAACAGCGGATGACGAACGATGACCGAGCGCACGTCTGCTAGGCTTTGTATAGGTTGTTCCCTGTTGCTTCATCCTCAGACCAACCCCATGGACAGAGGGGAAAGGGAAAAAGCGCAATACAAGCAAAAAGGAGAGCACATGACTACATGTACACAATGACGCCCCCCTCCCCCAAAAGGATAGTTGTCCTGCTCGGTCCACTGCACTATCCATTGCGGTTGTCCTTCTCTGTAATGCTGATTCCCAAACGAGCAGCGCACGCCTTGTGCGGGGAAATGTAGAGGGCCCTTCTGCGCTAACGGATTTCGACACCAGCGCTCTTGCCAGCAGGAGGATCAACCAACAGACACACGCACACAGGGAAGAGCGTCACATGTGACTAGGGAAAAAAGCGCAATGAAGGTCAAGTGGAAAAAAAAAAGAGAACACGTGAGCGACAAACAGGCAGATCCTTATTCAGGTTCCCCTAAAAATGTTGGGAAATTGTGTCATTGCTACCGCTGCATTGGACGTGGCGCGCTCTCGCCACCATAAAAAGGACTAAGGAAGTAGGTCCTTTCAGTGCGCGCCACTGAGTCTCACCTCAGGTGATAGCCTTGACGAAGAGGGCTATCATAAGGCCAACAATGAGTACAACCATAAAAAGAACGCACAGCTTGAATGTACCGGCGGACTGGTACTCCGCGGCCCTCTGCAGCTCTGTGCGCGCCTTCTGCACGCGTGTGTGCGTGATGGTCATGTTGTAATCAATGCGGTCCAGCAAAGCGCCTTGCTCAATAACAAGGGTGTTCATGTCCTTGAACATCTCGTGCAGTGACCTGATAGAGCTGTAGATGCGTTCGAATTCCTTCACTCGCTCATTGGCCATCTGCTGATTCAGCATGATCGTCTCGACCTGCTCCTGCGTCATGCCCTTCTGGAAGTACTGATCCATAAGTGCGTCATTCTCCAGCTGCTGCTCCACCGCCTTTTGCCGATCGCCGCCAGCCCACCGCTGCGAGACGAGCTGTTGCTTCTTCACATCCATCATGTAACGGCGTTGGCTCTCACGGTATAGCTTGCTGATGTTATTGATCTCGTTCACCAGGCACATCTTGACATTGCGTAAAATGCTTAGCTCAGCATCTGTGCCCCCGTCAGGGAGATCACGTATGTAGGAGCTTTCCAAGTCCTTCACACCTTTTTCACTTTGCTTGAAGAGGCGATCAATCGTGTTCTGAGCATCCTCGATCTCAGCTTCCTCTCGACTTTCGTCGCGCGTGGAACTGAACTCGACTTTGAGATGGTCTTTGCGCAGCTTCTCGAGCCCCTTCATTTGTTCCTTGATTTGATCTTCGATAGACCGCACATCGGCCATTTTTTTCACCCAGAGCGGCGTCACATAGACCCGGTTCGCGTTCTCCTCTTCGGCGAGCAGCTGCTCTGTCTCAGGGCGCCGTGGACGGATAGCGCGGTACTGCATGAACTCGCCCGTGCGGTCGCGAGTCGCCATTTTTCGCTTCTCAAGCCACTGGGCTTTTTGTCTGCTCTACTCTGTGAACGTTGTAGGAATAATAATAATAAAAAAAAAGGTGAGTGGATAAGGACAGTGCGACACAAGTGAGCGGGCAAAGGAGCCGCACAAGTGGCATGTGGGTGCAAAGGTCCCTTCACAGTTCCGTGAAGTGTCCTTCATTTCGTTTCGCGGCAAGCGCACAAAACGGCTCGTCAGGCAGCCTTCTCACAACCACTGGGATCTGCAGAGAAAGGGTGATGAGGAGGAGCGAAGATGACCTTAATGGCGTTGTCCTCGTGGTTTACTTTTTTTTCGCATCACGTTTGCCAACACGAAGATGCGCGCGTGTGCGTGTGTGTGTGTGTGTGTGCCTGTATTGGTGGGGGTGGGGTAGAGATGATGTGCCAAGAACGACAGAAAAAAAAGTTGCAACATATTTGCGAAGAAACGATTCACAGCACACTACTCGTCGTTTGGTGTGTCTCGTTTGAGAGTCGAAGTCATGTCCTATCGTAATCAAAACATGAAAGGGAAAGGTGAGGCGTATTATGCCCCCCCCCCTCGGAGTTGTTACGTGTCGCTGGTGTAGTGGCTTGCTTTACAGGTCTCTGCGGTCCTAGTTTGTCCAACAGTCAAGCACATTCATTTTCTGCGTCTTCTCCGCTTCAGAGTTGGCTTGCTGCATTCTCTCGTTCTTTGACTATGTCACCTGTGGCGGGTGAACCTTCCCGCTATCACGAGGACGTCACAGTCATCAATGACCCAGCTGCAAAAGGTGCGAAATCTCCACAAGGGGAAAAAGAAGCTGCAGGATGCGGATGCGAGCGCTAAAGGCAAGTCCACACGCACTGAGAGATCGACACAGTTGGCAACGAAAACTAAAGGAAAAGTTGGCAATGAGTGCCACGGAGAGCGTAACAAACGTTCCCCTCCCACAATACGAGCAAAAAAAGGGGGGGCGCCGCAGCTGAAACGCAGGAAGATATTCTGTTTAAGGAAGACCATGTGGCGCTCGCCGCACCCCCTCCAACTTCCACCAAGCACAAACGCAGACACAGGCGCATGACACAGCCTACATCTATACAGTAAATAGAGGCATGGCCACTTACGTGGTGCACAAAGCACACCCAGTTCTCGTAAGAGGACAAGTAAAGTGCCACTGCCACACGTGCATCGTCTCCAGCTGCAGAACCAAAGGGAGGTTGGCGAGTTTCCATTATTGCATTTTGCTTCCTGGGTTGGAGATGGTGGGGCAACGGCAGCGAACAGCGTATCGTCATAAACCGTAGCGACAGCTGGAGAAGCGGGAGAGGGAGGAGCTCCTACGTACAGCTGTTGGCGGTCACTATGCTATGGATCCAAAAAGTGCAAAGCTCACTGGTATGCGAGAGGGAAACGACAGAAAAAAGGTCCAGGGGGATGTTGTGGGCGTCACACAGAGCACTTCGGAGACAAACTGTGACGAGTCCACCACATGGGGAAGCATGCGAAAGAATACATCAACGCGCAAGCAAATAAAACGACAAGAAGCGCATCTAAGAAATAATCGAGGAGAGACTCGAAAATGACAAGAAAAGCGGTCAAAAGGTCTCTCCTCCTCTTCACCAAGAGGGTGCTACACACACACACCGAGTTGGCGAAGTACAGAGCTGCACATAGAGAAACAGAGATCCACGTAAAGGTAGGCGGTAAAGAGATAATGGCAGCAGTCCACCTACCCGGGAAGCCATCACTGGCTGTGACACGCTGAGCCGTGAAGCGGCGCATTACATTTGGACGTCAGGATATGTTTTGCACATACCGCGGGTTCTACTTCCATAATGAAGGATAACGAAGGGGAGTACAACACGCACGCACGCAATAACAACAGAGGTCCCCCAAAGTACCCTGAATTACCGCACTCAGTGGTCAACAGAAGTAACATCAGCTGCTGGAGCAGACAACAAGTTGACTGTCGTCTAAATGGCTTGCAGCGTGTACTCCACGACAACCCTCCGTGTTAGCTAAGTTTGTCTTTCACACTCTCTTTCGAGTCCTCTGCAGCACCGTGCCCACCACAATATCGTTGCGCACCTTGGCACGAATTCTCGAGAGCATGAAAATACAAAGCCCAACACCACAGTATCCGAGGATGCTTTTCTTTCCGTTCTGCACACATTTCCGCTTAATCACTTTTACGATAGTGAACGCACCTTTAGAGGGTTTTCTTGCGATAGTGACTATTGCTCAACCAGCGCAAGTGGCTCCCGTGCTGATGACGGTGTAGACTCCGGCGGTGTAGGCGGCAACTGCTGCTCCTTGGGCAGCAGGATCTTCTGAATATTTGGTGGCAGCGCGGCTCGCTTCAGTACACCCCACACTTCTCTCGTCTTCTGTAGCTGTTGCCATTTGATGTTCGGCGCGTTTTCCGCGGAGCGTGCCGTTGCCTGCGCAATTGCGGGGGGCAGAATCGCGAGAAGGTAAAGGTAAGACTCGTACGTGGTGAGGCTGTGGGGGTGTCCAGGTGGGATGAAGAGTCCCTCCGCCCCAAGCTGCGTCAGACAAACGTCGTAGACGGTCTTGGTCGGAACGAAGAGTGTCTTGCTGCTGGGGTCCCGCTGTCGTGCAACCGGTGTGGCACCCTTCACAGCACAAAGCCGCACCGTCTCCTGGACATAAGCCGCGCGCACGAGATTGAGCCGCCAGTGGTGCTCATGAAGACGAAGAACGGACTCTGTGCTGCCGTACTTGCGCAAGAAACCGAGAAGACGGTTGCACTGCTTCGTTCGATGAGCGGGAGGTACGTTGCCTCCGGGGGTGAGATTGATCTCAACACCGGAGTCGTCCATGATTTGGAGCGTCTCGAAGTCCTTGTGCATCTCCTGCGTCAGCTCCCTCTGCTTCGCAGCATCGCGGTCGACGTCCGAGTCGGTGAAGAAGACCCCGGTTAAAGTCAGCTCCGCTTCCAGCTGCGCCTTGGTCCTCGTCGCGATCTTCTTCGGCTTCACTTTAGCTACCGTTATCGTTGTATCTATGGTCGGTGTCGAGGTAGCAGCGGCGGAAGCGGTGGTGTTCTCCAGTGTCTCACTACAGCGAGGGCAGTCACAGTCCATGAAGTACTTCTGTTGGAGGATGTTGCGGCGTCGGTCACGAGAAAGGAGTAAGAAGGCGAGGGAGTCGGCGTGTTTGTAGAGATATGTGATCTCCTCACCGCGGCAAATTCCCTCCAACAGTGCGCAGCGACAGCTTCCAGCATACGGTGCAGTGAATAAGTCGTAGTGGACGGCCGCAGTTGGGCAGCAGCTGTGCCGCAACGTGCCTAGCTCTCCGTAGAGTGCTAGCAGAGGTCCAGCAGGTAGCGAGCGGGCGTGAAGCTCCTGTCCGTGTGTGTGGCCGATTGAGAGGTACTGTGCGTAGGTTGCGTCACCGAGGCTATCAAAGTCGGACGAGCAGGAAAAGTTGGGATTATGTGTGCACGACACCAGCCGCGCATCGTCTTTCACGGCCAGCACGATATTCCTTGGATCGCGGGGGATTACCTTCGGATACTCACGGAGCATGATCTGGCTGACGGCGGTATCACGACGCGCGTAACCGGTCTTGTAGAGTCCGACAGCCCTGCTGGTTGAATCAGCACGTGTGCAGCTGGCCAAAACACTCACGGCTGAATGCTGCGGCGTGTGCCGCGTCGTCTGTGGCACGTCCTGCAGCCGGAGAGCGAATTTGTTTGGCAAACAACGCACCGGTCCGCGGGATGAGAGAGGTCCCTGAGCCTCCAACGCAGCCGCCTCAAGGGAGCTGCGACGCTTTATTACGAGTGACAGCGTTGCTGCAAGGGAGGTGGTAGCAGGAGTGGTCTCAGAGAAAACACTTCTCTTCGCCTCACTGACTGCCAATGGATCGGGTGTCTTTTCCGGCCTCTCGTGTGGGCTGCTTGTTGGCATTCGATTCGGTCTCGAATGAGTGGCGGCGGTTGGACGCTTGGCTTGCACGGGCACAGGTGACATCTTCGGCGGGGATGCAGAGAAGACAACATGCATGGGCAGAGTGCCATTGGTTGTGCTCCCCATGGGGCTACTGATGCGTCGTGAGGACGCGTTTGATACGCTTCTCGAGCCGTCCTTCCACTCGTCCTCCTCCGCTTCGGCGTCGTTCTCATCCTCGACATCAGCGGTGCTGTAGTCTATTTCGTTGATGGAGGTTTCCGGACCGCTCAGTGCGGCCCACAGAGGGATGCGCAGAACCTTCGCGCTGCCACTGCGTTGCTTTCGAAGACTTGTCAGAGGAGCGGTCAAGTGTCGAATGGGGACATCGCTGGTAAGATGCAACTTCACGTCTACCTCTGTGGGAATAGAAAGTTTGAGGCGAAGCTGGTTGATGGCGCCCACAGCAGTCGTGGAGGGTCCACAGAGAGTCGAAAGGCGGTGCTTGCGGCCGGCGCTATCCGTGATGTAGAATAAGAGAATCATTATGACAAACGAGGAGTCGACAGTTAGCTGCACGTCCTCTAGTGAAACCAAAAGACAAGAGAGAATAATATAACCAGCAGTACTGGATGATGGCACAGACAGAGAAGCGAAAGAGTACGGAGTACAGACGAAAGGAATAGAAGAAGGGAGAGTCCTCGAACTCCACTCTCTCCTTTACAACAAGAGAGCTCAGCACGATGGCTCTCCTACTGCCCTTCAACGTAGAATGAGTCCAAGAAGAAATGCAAACAAAAGTAGCGCTCCATGAAGAAGAGGAAAGGGTAAGCGAGAATGGCAGCAACAGAGAGAGACACACACACACACAGAGACAGACAAAGAAAACGAGATAAAACTAAAGCTTTCAGCAGCTCTAATCCGGGAGTCGTAATTTACTTTGTCGCTCGGTGTGCTGAGTGTCAAACTCAGCACCCTGTCCAACACGTCTGCCGACCCACAACTGCTTGCTTGTCGGTGATGATGGCAATTCGTTGCAACATCGGGTTGGATTAGACGAAGGCAAAGCAAATATGAGGGAAGAGAGAATAAGAAAGTTGATAGGGGGAGAGAAGGGTTCTCGAAGAAGTGAGTGAAGCGTGTCGAACAAAGGAGGAACGACATGGCTGAGGAAGATAGGGCACACTATAGGCAGAAAAAAAAGTCACCATTTACATGGTGCCTCCGCAGAACGTTTGCGTTAGATGAGTCTGCGGGGGGTTCACAACCACATCCAGAACGCGGTGCACGCGACCTGCAGCGCTATCAAGACGCCCTTGTCCCGTCAGATTTCGCCATGGAGTCGGTGCACTAAAACGTGGGTCGTTTCTGCTTCCTATTTTTTCCTTTTGCGCCGGCTCAGGCTTACAACGTACACGAGTATATCACGCTGTGCTACTCTGTACTCTTCTCTTTTTTCGTTTTGTATCATTCGCTCATGATGCCAGCTGCAGATCGCCCACCGCTCCTGTGCGCGTCGCATTAGGAGAGAAACGGTCACACGTACACAGAGCCGCCCACGAAAAGAGGAGGTGCGAAGGTGGAAAGGAGCCAGAGAAGTGGGGGAAAAAAGGCGTAAAGGGAGATCAGCGAACGTAAGTTGCCTGCACCAGTGAGCAAAGATGAAGCAAAGCGCCGACTGCATGGTGGAGGCAACGATATAAAACATCCTCGCGCTCAAGAAACACTGACGGCGACGAGGGACGAGAGGCTGCGGCGCCGGGGCTCGATTGAGCGAAAGAAGAAAAAAAATGTCGTTCAACAGCGACAATCAAAGGAGACACAAAAGAAAAGAGCAAAGCAGCGTTTTGGGGGGACAGTTTCAGCGGTGCAGAGAAAAAGGCATCAACAGAAGGCGGCAACCAGCTCCGCTGAGGATCGTGGAGGCTGAACCATGATGGCGACACTAAATCCATCACCTTCTGCGAATCACTCAAAATTTGTTTTTATTTTCTTCTGCCTTTTACTGGTTTCCATCACGTCTTTTTGAGGTGACTTCTGCATTTTTATGCTTCTTTTTTTTTTTCTTCGTTCGACCGCTCCATAGACATAAGCCTGCCAACATACATTGAGGGACTGAGTATAGGTCGTGGTGGAAAGACGCGTGCCTCGCAACGATTCTTTCGCTGTTAGACACAACCCTTGAAAGGAGGGAGTAGCGGAGTCGACGCAGGAAAGCGTGCATACCTACGCGCACATAGACAAAAAAAAAACACCAAAGGCACAAACAAAAAAAGAAGAACGTCGACGACCACATCTGGAAAAAAAAGTGAGGAAGCGCATGCGCGGATGCGAAGCGGATGGGGGGGGGGTCCAAGAGACGTGCAACGCTGCGGCCTCCCTTCCTTACCACGTATCGATTTCCATACAACACACGAGCTCAAGCTCCGCTCTGCTCCCTCCCCCCTCAGCCGCTCACAGAGACCCATCGCGTCGTGCACAGCGGTGGTGGACACGAGCGATACAGCAACGCACCGACTCCGCCATCGCCCCACAGGCCCCAGCCTTAAGGTCCACCCAGGTCCTCGCCTCGCATGTCGCCACGTGGGGCACCCGCCTCGGCGGGGCGCGCCGGCGCCGCACGCCAGTGGTCAGCGAGGACCGGGCAAGGCACCTTCGAGGAATCCTGACACGTCGCCCGTCGTATGCATCGGCACAAGCGTGCTCGCTGTCAAATGCCGCGCCGACGCAACGCCATCCAGGGCCTGGCCGCCGACATCCGTAGCGCTCGATCTCCCTGGCCTTCCCTGCAGCGGAGGTACATGGCCCCGGCACGGGCAGCGAGAGAGAGAGAGAGCGCGAGAGCAGGGGCTGCCTGGCCTTTCCCAGAGCGCGGGAGTACTGGGCCCCGATGCCACGCACCGAGGTGTGCCGCGGCATTAGGGAGAACGTCCTCTGGAAAGGAAACCAAAAGGCAAAACAGGTTGCTGTCAATGGAGAGGAGGTGGTGCGAGTTGAGCGTACAGTACAGTGCCCTTCTCCGTTCACCACCGAGCAGACATAGGCCTACACTGTTCAGTTGGCAGACTGCGGACGGTGAGAGTGTATCCTCAGTGTGACACCCCAGAGGGGGATGAGGAGTTGTCGTACTGCGCTTTGATCATTTTGGCAATCGTCTGCAGCTGAATGATGGAGGTGCCCTCGTAGATGGCACCGATCTTGGCGTCACGGTAGAAGCGCTCCAGACCAAAGTCCTTCATGAAACCGATGCCACCCGCCCATTCCACCGCGCGGCTGGCCGTCTTCTCCGCCACCACGGAGGCGAAGTACTTAGCCATCGCCGCGTCCTGGATGAATGTTTCATTATTCTGCTTCTTGCGGCAAGCATTGTAGACCATGAGCCGAGCAGCATGTAACTCCATTGCGCACTCGGCGTACTGCATCTGCATACCTTGAAAATCGCCGATGGCCTTCCCAAACTGCTTGCGCTGGAAGAGGTAAGGCATAACGATGTCCAGCGAACCTTGTGCAATTCCTAGCATCTGCGCGCCAATGCCGATACGTCCCTCATTGAGGATGTTGATAGCAATCTTGTAACCCTTACCGACCTCTCCAACGACATTCTCCTCGGGCACCTCGACGTTTTCAAATCGAAGCTCGGCTGTCGAGCTAGCACGAATACCTAGCTTGTCCTCCGTCCGCACCACCGAGACTCCTGGTGTTTCAGACGAATCCACTACGAAGCACGTGATTCCCTTGTATCCCTTCGACGAGTCAACCGTTGCCATGACAAGGTAGATACCTGCCCACCCGCCGTTCGTGATGAACAGTTTCGAGCCGTTGATGATCCATTTTGAACCCTTCTTCGTTGCCCTCGTTTTCAGTGCAAAGGCATCGCTGCCGCTGCTCGCCTCGGTGAGGCAGAAGCACCCTACCGTGTCTGTGGCGAGCTTCGGCAGGTACTTCCTGCGCTGCGCATCGCTCGCGAAGTTGAAGAAGATGTTGTTCACCAGTGTGTTCTGCACGTCCACCGTGACCGACAGGGCAGGGTCGTGTCGCGCCAGCTCCTCGATGGCAAGAATGCTGCAGAAGAAGCTCATACCGCCACCGTCAAGGTCAGCGGGGGTCTCAATGCCCATGAGACCAGCGGCAAAGGCCTCCTTAAGCACGGCAGGGTCCATCTGGCCCTCCTCGTCCATCTTGCGAGACTTCGGGACCACGTGCGTCAGGCTAAAAGAACGTACCGTCTCCACGAGCATCTTCTCATCATCGGTGAGGTGGGTAACCGGGTTCGGCGGTGCAGCGCAGGCGGCAGTCGCGCTAGAGAGTGCTACGGCAGTGCGCCGCGCCAACGACTTGCACGCAAGGCGAAACATTCGACGATTGACCTGTGGATGCGCGCGCGTGTGTGTAGGCGTACAGGGAGGAAGGTACGGACAAAGAGGGCAGGCAGGGATGCAGAGAGAGAGAGAAAAAAATGATCGATGGCACGTACAATAACAACGTAAGCGCTTCACGCTTGACGGGGATGAATGTAAGGGTTCGTTCACTGGTTGCCTTCACAACGTGCCTCGGGCGATTGTTGTCCGTGTGTGTGTGTGTGCGTCTGCAAAGAACAAAGAAGGAGAGGGGACGATGCCCAACAACTGTCATGTAGGACGTGACGAGGAAAAGAAAAGGTGAGGGAATGGGGAGGCAACGCATGAAAAAAAAAAAAGTTGAGCAGCAAGAGGAAAGGAAAATTCAGTTGAGGGTGCGTTTTTTTTTCTTCAGAGAATGTGGTAGCAATGTGTGAACCCAAATGATACACACACACACACATACGCAGGGTGTGTCATACAAGGACACTATAGGACGCAAAGCGCATCTTTTTTTCCCTTTGACTTACACGCGCTCATTTCCCTCTTGTATATTTGCAGAGTTTTCGTGTGCCACTGCTTCTTCGTGCTCTCGTCCATCATCGAGAACCACAATGATGGAGGTCGAGGGAAACGCAAGTCGAATGTATGTAGTAGATCTACCTGGTTCCAGGCGAATGGGGGAGGGAGGGGGGGGGGGGTAGGGGCTGAGAGAACAGAGGGGTCGTCTTTGTTTCACGGCGCAGTTTTGCTTCGGTGCATGCAGGTGTTTACTTGTACCGCGAGTGCTTCTCCTTGGTGCAGGGGGTGGGTGGGTCATCAACGCAGTGTCCACAGCGAGAGAGAGAGAGGCTGCTGCCACAGCAGAGGGTGCAGCAAGGGGGAAAAAGAAATAACGAAAGGAGACCAAGAGGGAACGGGATAGGAAAGGGGGGGTGGCAGGGGGACGGGGCGGACGCGAGCAAAAAAGTGTGCGCTAACACTAACATCAACAGCGTTGAGGAGTGGAACAACTCCGTTGGCGAGGCGCGGAGAAAAGCAGGGGAGGGAGGCAAGCATGAAGCCATACAAGAGAACGCAAAAGAGCAGCGGTATTGAATGGAGGCAGCGCAGTGCTACATCACGGTTTGCGCGCTTCTCGCTGTACCGTTCTCGACACCCTCCTCCACCACTCTCTTCCCCTCCTTTCACAGCCGTATGATGCGCACCACGCCCATCAGTGCAGAACTGCACTCGGCAAAGACAACTGCTACGTAGGGAGCGACACGCAACGCCAAACACGAACAACAACAAAATGCGGGCCCAAGCTTCTCCAGCCGTTCCACTCCAACGTCTTGTCCCAGCAGAGAGGACGACGACGGAGTGCTCGGTTGTTCGCGAGTACTGTGGCGCAGTTCCTGTCGCAAACTGCTTCGCCTCTTCTACTTCAGATGGCTCCTCGACTGCGACTAGAAGGTAAGAGTAGTCGGTAGGCTTGTATCGATCAAGGACTGCGGTGGGTCTGTACAGCGCTTGCTTTCAGTCCTATATGGGCCAAGCTTCCTGCCGCAGCGCACGTCCGCGTGCAATGTAATGGCTAGCTCGGCCGAGATCGTGGCGTCATTCGCCGTGAGTGGGATGCTGCTTCATGACAAGTACCTCGGGAAGGACCGCGTAGGCCAGGCGAGGAGGCTGCCGTACAGCACTGCGGTAATAATCTTAACAGCAGTGTTCGTGATAGTGCCTACGAGATTGAGCGCGCTGCCTGAGGTCCTCCTCATGGATGTAGGTGGGGGGAGGGGAGAGGCGGAGACGTGAGATATGTACACAGAGAGCATCAGAAGGTAGTCTTCAAGCACGAATCCTGTCACTTAGAAGTGTGATTCTTCGAAACACAGTCAACACCAGGCCCCACACGTCGCCCCCCACTAAGCCTAACAATCAGCACATAATACATACATCGTCGACGCACTGGCATGAGTAGCAAAACACACCTGACTCACAGACATCGCAAGGGGCGCGACCGTCAAGACCTAGCTGACGACGGAGACTTTGACGCTCGTGCAATAGGCGATAAAATGCAACAGCATGAGAAGGTCGTTGATGGTCAGCTAGAGCTCCGCAGAACACACGATGTATGTCAGCAGAAGAGAGCGCCCTGCGACCATACCACGGAGCGACAGGAAGAACATCTACCTGCTGGTCCTGTCCCTCCTCCCACGCAGTCCACTTTTCTCCGCACGCGCCTCCCGCGCCTCTAGTCCCGGACGCGACAGCGGCGAAAACAGCGCCAGAGGTAGTGTGACGCCAGCGGCGGCGATGGCCAAGACGAGAGAGCAACATCGTAGGAAGGCCGGCCACGGCACCTTCCACCTTAAATGCCCCAATGCGAGTCCCAGGTCACGCTGCTGCCACGGTGGGGCCCGTCTCTCCCGGCATCGTGCTAAGATCCCAGGAAAAGACGAACGAGTGAGGCCGCCCTCAGGGTGGGGGAGGTGTGAGTGAGAGAAGAACAGCAGAAAAGACTCCGCTAGCTAGCAGAGCAGAGTGATTATGCGCATGATGTTCTGTTTTCTAAGTAGGTTTCCCTTCGCCCCTTCCCCCTTCCCCAAAAAGGACGCTTGTCGGCAACCAACAGCTCGCCTGCGTGTATGGCTGTAAAAAGACGATATGCTTGTCAACCTCACTTGGTGATCCGGAAACGAATTCAGATGGCTCTTTACTAGCACACAGTCCTTCCGTTAGACCTCAGCAAGATATAACAACAACGCACGCCAGAAGACATACACACAAAAAGAAAGTGATTCAATGAGGTTGGGACGAGAAAAGATGAATGCGGCAGTAAGACAAGTGGATCTCGCTACAGCAAAAATGCAAATGGTCTGTATTTCGTCGTTAAGTTCTGTGTGTGCGGCTGCATAAAGGTAAGAGAATTCATCAGGTTGCTTTAGGTGACCCGATGGGTAATGGCTGCAGACTGCTCTGATCGGCCGCCACTCATGCGAGAGCGAGCGAGGGAACCAAGGCCACCAATCACGAGCATGACAGCGGTGGCAGAAATGCAGTATTCAAGCAAATATAAAGTACCACGTGCGGGCTACGAATGGTGAGAGGGACAGGGAGAGGAAAAAGAGTACCAAGACGCATCTCCTTCGGACTAGCAACTTCCCATAGGGATGTACTGGTCGCAGCCTTTCTTTAGCCACGCTGCTACTCGGGCGTTTCATGCCACATCACTGCCCAGGTCTACTGCGCGAAACACAACGTACAGCAGCTTACCTAATGAAGAGCATCCTCCTTCCGGGGTGCATCCTTGCATGATTTGGTTTCACCGCCAAGTCACTGTTTCCCATGTAATAAAGAGTAACACTGACGAACGTATTCGGCACGAAGGGTGCACACACACATTCGAGCGAATTGCCACCATTTTACCCATCACAATACACACAATACGAGATGCGTAACGCGCACGAGAAAACCTAATCAATCGAAAGAGAAAAAAAAGCTGGAAGAATCCGCTACATCGAGACTGTTCAAGAGTTCCGCCATAACAGCTGCGTAAAGGACAAGTGGGGGCATAGCATGAGGCGCTGTGGCGGCGACAAGGAAAGGCAAAGAGAGCCATGAAAGAAGCAACATCTGCGGAAGAAAAAAAAGGAAAATCGAAAAACGAGCTAAAGGGCTTTACAGTGGGATGGCGCGGGAGACTTCCGTCTCTCTTGACGGTACAGTCTCGGCAAAAGAATAAATATCGGGTGAGGAGTGAGGGACATGGATGTCGGTGGTACGCACACACAGCCCACCCAACGGTGCGGCAGGCCACCACCACCACGAGAAAAAGAGAACATTTCGCGCAGATGTACATGTGCCCACGCACAAACGACGTGCTTTTCTTCTCCACTGCTTGCCTTCACTTCAACCGAGTCGCCCACTTTTTACCCAAGAGAAGTGCTTGGAAACAAGGCAGCGAGAGGGGGCGGGGGGATCATCTCACACATCATCACCGGAAACTCTGTCGTCTGTCTTCTGAGACCGTTGTGTTTCGCTAAGAGGATCTGTAAGAACAGGAACGAGAACGCGCAGGTCAGACATACCGGCACACAGAGGAAATGGTCAACTGGCGAGGGAGATGAGCAAGGGAATGCGGTTGAACATCAGAATAAGCGCAACAACAACAAAAAGAAACACACCGAAAATAATGAATCGTTTTTTTTTTCTCTCCCCTTTTTCGTTTCTGACGGTTCTTCATCGGTACGTTTTGTTCAGAGCATAAAAATGCGATGGATGCTTGGCGCGGCATCACGCACCCCACACAGCGCTGTCGTTGGGTTCAAGGAAGTGCGAGAGTAACAGATAACAGATCAAGTGGCTGCTGTGCCGTAGCGAGGGCCCACACTAGCCCGCACATACAAAGTGCTTCCTTAACTGCATCTGCCTTCACGCCTCGAAGCGGGGCGCGAAGCCCGAGGTCGCTACAACAGGTGTTGTGAAACCAGTAAGGCGATTGCCGTTGCCCGTCTTTCAGGGAGACGCAGTAAGAGTAATAACACTGCGTCAAGGCGACGAGGAGGGAGAACAGAGCACTGGGCAAGAGCTAGCACGAGGGGGGACAAAGCACACACAAGGAAACAAGCGAAGAAACAAATGAGCGTTTTTTTTTCCTTTTCGCCTTTCAGGAATGAGAAAAAAAAAACAAAAGTGAAAAGAGCAACACAGAGAAACACATAAGAACGCACGTGACAGAGCGCAAGCAGCGAACGGCGCTTCGGCATTTGCCTCGTTTCCCGCCAGACGCGTCGTGTGTATGCGGGCGCCTTCACCTTCGGTCACGCCTCTTGAATCGTTTTCACTGCAATCAGTGCTAGCGATGTGCGAGCAGTCTGAAAAAGAAAAAATAAAAGGAGTAGAAGATGACGATCATAGAGCCCTTTGCTGCGGTGACCAATCATGCGCAGATGCACAGACGGGCATCTCATGAGCAAGAGGAGGGGGAGGGGAGAAGAGAGAGCTCACCACAATACGATAAGAGTGCTTCAGAGTTTGCTACCAGCGGCGTTCTGATTTTTTCCCTCTAGGGAAACGACGAAGCCGCCGCTGCCGGCGCGCTTCATCCTGTAGCAGGTGTTCTCGACATTGAAACGAGCCTTGAACTTTTCTCGAACGTGTGCCAAGACTCTGTCCTCAGTACCACTGCGGAGAAGCAGAATAATGCAGCCCCCAAAGCCACCACCCATCATACGACCACCCGCGACGTCCTTGTCCTCGTTGATGAGCTCCTGGAGGTAGTCAAGCTCGGGAGTGGTGACCTTCAGTAAGTCTCGCATCCCTGCGTGCCCGGCGTTCAAAATGGCGCCGGCTTTTTTGACGCGCTCCTCACGTGACAGCGATAACGTTGCGTCATTCACCTTTCGAAACTCCAACGTGCGCAGCTGCTCCATGATTTGGTAAGTGCCGCGCTCGAACTCTCCGGGCGTCATGAGGGGCTTAAACTCCGACATGAACTTCTCGACGTCACCATCGAAGCCGTACTGATCGGGGTTGCGCACCATCATGGAGAAAGAGTACGGCTTGCCGCGGTAGCGGTGCTCGCCAATCTTCTTCTGCGAGTTCTCGAGATCGTTGCGGACTGCGTTGTACATCTGCGCGGTGCCACCGAGTAGGTCATGCTTGACCATCGAGTCAATCAGCATCCATGAGTACTCCCCGTCGCCCAGCAGAGGCGTCATGTCGATCGTCTCGAAGGTGAGGTCTTTGCAATCCAGGAACATGAACTTGTCCGCCTCGGCTAGGGCAGAAATGAACTGATCCATGATGCCGACGTTTACACCGCAGTATTCCGTCTCGATGAGGCGCGCCTCCTTGGCCAGCTCCACCAGCTCTTGCTTGGGCATGGTCGGCAAAATAGAATAGCGGCGGCCGTTCGAGGTGGGGCAGCCTTGGTAGTTCTTCGTGACGACAGAGTTAATAGCGTGAATCAGTGCGACGCCGAAGGCAGCTGACGCACTCATGCCAGCTCCCATGGCAAGGGTACCGTGCACTACCATGCATACTCCGCTGAGGGACGGGTCATTGATGGCGACGCCGAGGCGGTTGAGGCGCAGCGTCACGGCACCACGCACAAAAGTTGTCCACGCCTTGTTGTGCTTGCCTCCACCAAGGCGATCCATATTAAAGTGCTCCTTCGTGTACGTCGCGTAGAAGCGCAGCTTCGGCTTCGGGTGCTTCTCGAAGTGCTTCACGCGCCCGACAAGGATGTGCGTGCCTTCCAGGACCGCCGCCGGGCACGTCCATCCCTCCATGTAGTCGACATGCTCACCAATCAGGTTCACGCGGCCAGGGGAGAAGGTGAAGAGTAGCCACTCTACATCCGCGTCATTCTCAACCTTGAACTCCTCTCGGAAGATCGGTGCCAACGTTTGGAGAGTGCTGTCAAGACGCTCGTCCGAGTAACTCTCGGCAGGCATGGTCGCTTGACACCAGAAGGGAGCGTTAAGGTGTAATGGATCGGGTGCGTGGACGCTAGTGGACCGCGGAGTACAGTAGTAATTGGGAGAAGGCGGAGCTAGAGGGAAAAAAAAAACGAATGAAGCGAAAGCGAGACGAGCGTTTTGGGTGCTAAACACGAAAAAGAGGTGAAAGAGAAGGAGAAAGATGCGGATGGTCTTGCGAGAAATACGATAACGAAGTAGCGTGTGTGTGTGGGTATGGGCGTGTGTGCGTGTGTGCGTGAGGAACTGATTGGGATGTGTTCTACAGCACACAACAGGAGCAAAAAAAAAAAGACGACAGAACCGAAAAATGAAGGTGAGCGGGTAGAGAGCTGAAGCACCATGAAGAGTGGGAGGATGTGCAATAACAACGTGGCTACACGCGATGAAGCGAGAAGCACTCCTCTTCGCTCTTCATTCTATTTGGCAAAGTATGTGTATGGGAGTCTCTGCATGTCCTCATTTTCTTGTTGCTTCGCATCACTGTCAGCACTTCAGAAGAAGAGGCAATACACCAACTCATGGACACCACAGCTTTCACCCATATCGTGCTTCAGAGACTCAAAGGGATTTCAAAGCGGACCTAAACCTCCCCCAAGGGTCACCAGTCACAATACGTTGTGCCACGCAACAGAAATCCCTTTAAGAGCCACGCCCCTCCCCCCGCATGGATCAAACACGCGGCACTGCCAACACAGTACGCGAATAAGAAAAAAATGTTGTGAGCGCGCAGCAGCACCTGCATCTGATGTGTGCCTTGGTTTTAGCTTCAGCGGTGTGCTGTAGCCACGCATCAGCCTACGCTGTTCGTCATGGTAGGATGAAAGAGATGTGACCTGCGGCGAAAAAGAAAAAAGCGATCGCCATGTAGTCGGCGAATCCTCAGCGGTCGCTGCCTTTCTCTGCGTGTTACGCACCATCTATGGTGTGAGCTTCGGTTGAAGCGTAATATCCTTTCTTATGCGGATACGCGTCGAAACCTTCTCTGGATGAGCATCTATGCGACGCACGCCAAGCACAGGGAGAGCAGGCTATCCAGAGGTATGCGATAATCACTGGACCCTAGTGGCCGCAAAACTAGCGGCGAAATCTACGCCAATGCCCATCTTGACTCGGCCGAGTCCCTCCTTCAAGGCATCTATCAGCTGAGCGGCTCGCATCAGCTCGTTTGACTTGACTTGGTTCTCTTCCCTGCACTCCTGAAGCAGCTGCTGGGTATGATAGAGTTGCGTCACGAGCTGATTCGGCGGTGCACAAGGCAGGCCACCACACGTCAGGCACACTCCTGGCAGCTCTCTGACCGCATCTCCCGACGGGAACGCACAGCTTTTGGTGTCGCGCAGAGAGGCAGTCTCCATTACCTCGAGGCGCTGACGCAGTCGTCGCACCTCGTCGGTTGCCTCTGCCAGCTGCCGTTGCAAGGATACGTTCCACTCCCGAAGATGCACCGCCTTGTCTTCGAGGTGCGCTGCGCGCTGGGCGTGAAGCTGCTCCTCGTCGCTTCGCGCCAAGGCCAGCTGGCGCGAGTCATGGGTGTGGCAAAGGATCTCTTGCGAGAGCTGAGCTATACGCACATCACGCTCTTGCAGCGCTCGACTATAGACGGCGCGCACCTCTTCCTCGCGTTTGTGCAGCGCGTTCTCCATACGATTAACGGCATATTCGTTGTCTTTCAGAAACTGCTCAATGCGAGCACTCTGCTCTCGACGCAGCTGCTCCAGCTGCTTCTTGAGCTCCGCATTCTCCTCCAGAAGTTCCTCGCGCTGTTTCAAGTGCCTCACTTCCTCCTCGGAGAGGTTAACCTGTACTGCATTCAGCTGCTCCTGTGGCTCTGGCAGTGCGGGTTTCGGTGCACAAGTAGAGACAGCGGTGGCGGTGGTCTGCTTTTCTCCGTTGTTTGTACCTGGTTCCTTGCCCAACACCCTTGAACGGAGATGACAGTGCTGCTCTGACTTCATGGGACGCTCGCGCCCCTCCTGCAGTTGGCGCTGAAGCTCGTGCGCTGCACGTCGAGCTTCCACTGCAGAGCAGGATTTACCCGGCCTCCAGCGAGAGGCTAAGTTGAGCAACGCGCTTGCTCTTTGTTGCGGTTGACGTGCACTGCCTTTGACAGCAGGACCGGTGCACTCCTTGCCTTGGTGGGCACACTCGATGGCTGTGGTCTCTGCCGTCATCAGCGGCTGCTGAGGCACCGAATGGTCATGGATTTCTTCACCCTTAAGGGATGCGCACAGTGCCTCTACAGGGGTGCAACAGCCGTGCTGCTGATGAGAACTGTGTGCCCCGCTCGCGTGCTCTGGGCAATCTGGCTGCTCCTTCCAGATGCCTGCCATCTTACACAGAGCACGCCGCGCTGTCGCTTCCTTTGAAAAGACTGCAACGGTGCTAGTGGGGCACATGGAGGTAGCAGAGGAACCTCGATTGCCGGGGTCAACCGTACAAGGTACCTGCAGCGGGTTTGTAGCGACAGCGTGACCATTGCCATTGCTGCTGCAAACTCTATCGTGGGGAGCAAAGCTGTCCACGGACACCAGTGGACTGTTTCGCACTGCATCCACAAACTGCACATACGGTGTCGGGCCGAATATCTGCTCGTACAGAGAGTGCCACCGGTGAAGAAACGTGCGATTGTCTATGCTGCACAGGGCACGGCAGAGCACGCCGTAGGCCTCTCGATATGATAAACTGGAAGAGTCTGCGGTGACCACGTAGTAGTGCTTGAGTTCATCGTGGTGCGGCTCATCGGGGTGCACGTCATCGATGATAAAGTAGTAGATACACCCACAAGACTCCGCGGTGACGAGTTTGCCCAGCTCCATGGGATGCACTGCACCTGCTCCAAGACACAGCGTCACACAACACAGAGGGCGGCGGAAATTAGCTGTGAAAAAACGATGCAGTCTTTGAAATAGTGGTCACTGAAAGGATTGACGACCCCCTCTGCCATACTACAGCGGCACTTTGCATGCATGTGAAGGCTGCGCAGTAGAACAGAACGAGAACACTCAGCAATGTGGCTGGGATATACACACACACACACACACACACAGATAAATCTATGGAGTGCGGAAGGACAGCCACTTGATGTTGCTGGGGAAAAGATGAAGGGGAAGGGGTGAGTGCACTGGAGTTTTTCTTCTACAGTAGCAATACGTATGAACGGGCCGCACGTCGGATGCGCTAGCGTCACGTGCCTCAGCCCTCGCAAGAAAAGGAGAAAGAAGAGGCGTCTGCCGCAGGCTCAACTACAAAGCAGCGCCGTAGGAGAGTACACAGACGGTAGCGCGGCTGCGTTTTGACGACGATGGCGAGCACGGCGGGATTAGTAGCACGACGACGCTGTACCAGCGATTTCTTTTTTTTTTTGCATGAAAGAACTTAGTAGGGTTCCCTGTGATTGCGGAACAGCGTAAGTGAAGACCCCCAGCACCAACAAACAAGGAGGACATGGCACTGCATCAACCAGAGTGAACCCGCTCACCCCCTCGGCCCCTCCCCTCTTCCTTGCTTCACTGTACTCCCCTTAACCCGACACACGGCGAGAGAAAAAAAGCGACAGATAATCGGGAGAGGAAAGACACGGCGTAACGGAAGGGCCCTTCCTCCGAACGGGAGAGTTATGTTACGTGTTTGGCTCCGGGAAGCGGGAGACGTGCGAAGGAGCCCCGGAAAGCGCTAGTTTCCCTTCCGGCGGGGTGGGGGGGGGGGGGGGCCCCACCTTCGCATTTGGGCCTCCGTCTCGTTTCTCCTCCAGCGCCGGAAGCTCCTTCGTCATTTCCAGCTTCTGTGGAGCAGGGTTGTCGAAAAGGGAATTCTTGGTTCCGGCAGTGGCGTATTTGGCAAGCCGCACGCCCAACTGGGAACCGCCGTTGCGCTCGTATTAGGCCTCACAACTTCCAAGGAAAGCCCACGGCGCTGGTTGCATGGCTGTGTCCACAATGTCGGGGAAGTACGGAATTGTGTAGGCCTTCAAAATAAACGCAAGCGGCTTGTCTGGCTCGTACTTGCCTTTCTGTGACAACTTACAAGCACCATTGTTGGGTCGGCGGAATTACATATCGGCTCGTGGGGCAACGTACTGCCCCGGAAAAAAATAGGGGTTTTCAGGTGCCTCTGGGCAGCGCATGATGTTCCCCTTTGAATGCTTTGTAGGGATGACGTGCCGCGGCCTTCCCACCGGTTTGCCCCAGGGGCTTTCCCATCCCCTTTTTGAAAAAACGAAAAATGGTTACGGCTTGACAACCCGCTCTTACGCCTTCGGTTCAAGATTCCTTGAAACCAAAGGAAGGTGTTCGAAGAAAAAAAACCTTCCTGGTTATCCCCGGCAAAAAACTGCTTTCCCCAAAGGGGGATTTTTCGGGAAGAACCCCCCCCGGGGGCCAATGGGTCCGCGTCCCTCTGGGTTAATCCGGCCCCCCCCCCTCTTGTAAACCCCTAAAAACGGTGCTTTTTTTAGTTCCCCCTTGGGGTTTTTTTTGGTGGTTTCTTTTTGTTTTTTTGGGTTTTTTTTTTTTTTTCTTTTTTCCC